>NW_023653290.1:0-4967 GCF_015228065.2 Penaeus monodon
GTGGTGTGTGTGTGTGTGTTGTGTGTGTTGGATCCAAAAAACCACATACAAAAATAAATAATCTTATGCTGTCGCTGGGACTTGTATCTCACCCCTTTCACGCTGCGGTCGTGGCCAAAACGCGAACCGCAAAAAATTTTTGTAGCCACGACCGCTAAAAATATTGCCACAAAAAAAGACACCGGATTAAGCCAAAAATCTTGCATAAAATAAAGACATACGTCCTAAACTTCGCAAAAGGAAATTTTTTATCAAAAAGGGTTTGGGGTTTCGGGTTGCTTTCGACGAACTTGCTCTAAAAGATGAATTTTCTTTACTGTCACGATCAAATCCTCACTTTCGACCCTTGCGTTTGCGCCCGGGGGGGTTGAACTGTGGAAAGAGGCTGTTTAGGGCACTTTTTTTCTGCTTTCGGTTGGAAAATTTATGATTATCATTTTTTCATTTTATGATAGCATTATCATTCCTATAAATTTTCTATTTTTTGTGTTTTTATTGTTATTATTATTTTATCATCTTATTATTTTTGTTCTATTCTCATCACATCGCATTATTTTTATTATTATTTTTTTATTTTTATTATTATTTTATTTTCTTATTATTTTTTATTCTATTTTATTACTTTATCTTATCATTATTATCATCATCATCGTTATTTTTTCTTCACCTTTCGGTCTTCTCCCCTCAGGGTTTTCACAGCAAAATGATGCGCATCATAGTTTTGGGCTTGTTTTACAGTGGGATGCCCTTTTCCTGCCGCCAGCCCCCCCCATTCACCGGGTTTGGGGGCCCGGCGCGGAGTTTCCTGACTTTGGACTCCTATGCCTGTGGCCATCGGGGTCAATTCCTTCCCCCGGGGGACAGCGCCCCGGGCCCGGGCTCAACTCTAAATCAAATTGTCATACAGCCTTTGAGACCTGCTCTAAACCCCTCGACCACCGTCATTATCATTAAACTGTTATTCAAATTTTGTTATTATCATTTTTATTTTAATTTTATCATCATCTACCCCCTTATCTTCTTCTTATTTTATCATTACATTATTACTATTTTTATTATTTTATTATTTTTTATTACATTTTTATTATTATTATTATTGTATTATTTTTATTATTATTATAATTTTTTATTATTATTATTTTTATTATTAATTATTATTATTTTTTATTATTATTTTATTATTATTATCATTATCAATCATTATTATTAGCATTTTTATTGCATTATCTTTATCATTTTTACATTTTTATTAAATTTTTTAAAAATAAAAATAAAAAGGGGATTATATGAAAAATTGTTATTATTTTTATTGTTATCATTATTATCATTATTGTTAAAATTTTATTATGTTATTAATCATTATCTTATCTTACTTTTATTACCAATTATTACTATTATCATTTTTTATCATTATTATTATCATTATTTATTATTATTATTATTTTATTGTTTTTTATCATTTTTGTTACATTACATTACTCTCATTACCATTACATTATCATTATGTTTAAAATCATTGTTTTTATCATATTGTTTTTAAAGTTATTATTGTTTTTATTACATTATTTTATTATTATTTTTTTTATTACCTTTGGTACCATCATTATTTATTTCTATATCATTACTTTATTGTTGTTTTTATTTTTTTTAAATATTGTTACTAATTCATCATTTTTTTTACAATACTTGTCTTTTCTGAAATGATGAGAAATAAATAACGTGTTATCTTTTTCCACCTTTTATCATCGTTAATTGGGAGGCTTTTCCTCTTTTTCCGCCATCCCTCTCGTTTCGAGCATGACCCCCGTGAAGCCCTTTTCCTAAATCATTTGAAGCGCCCCCTTTGTCGGAGTTACCTCACTTGACCTTGACCCCTCCCCTTCCGCTTCGAGCGTCTCGCCTTTTGAACTTGTCCCCGGGTTCTTTTTTCCCGATCTTCTCCTCTCTTCGCTCTTTGCTCTCTCTTCCTTCCCCTGCTGCGCCTACCTCCCTTTCCTGCCACTCTTTCGGGGCTACCTTCTGTTGCCTTCTGTCTCTTCTGTTCTGCCCCCCCCCCCCTATGTCTTCTGGCTGTCTGTCTCTTCTCTCTCTCTCTTTCTCGCTCTCTATTTATAGATATAAATATATATAAATTATATATCATTACTACTTATATAATATATTTATATTATATATATGTAACATATATATATATTATATAATATATATATATATATATTATATAGATATTATTTAATGGTAATAATCTATTATATTACATTTAATACATATTAATATATATATTATATATATATATATATAAAATTATATAAAATTTTAAATTTTACTGTGAAAATGAAAATTATATTTATATATATTATATCATTATAATAGAGAGGGGAAAAAGAAAAGGAGAGAGAGACAACACAACGACATAGACAGCCCAAGACGAGACAACAGCAAACCCGAAAAGGGTACCCCCCAGAAAGAGTGGCGGGCAGGCGGGTAGGCGCAGCAGGGGGAAGGAAAGGAGCAAGACGAATAAGGGAGAGAGATGGAAAAGGCAGGAGACAATTCATAGGCGAACCCGAAGCGAAGGGGGGGGCGTTCAAGGGCCTGAGGTCAAAATCTCGCCAAAGGTGGCGCTTAAAAATGATTTTAGGAAAGGACTTCACGGGGGGTATGCTCAAAACGAGAGGGATTGGCGGGAAAAATGCTATGCCCCTATTACGATGATAAAAATGGGAAAAAATAACACTGATTATTATATTTTCATCAATTCGATGACAATGATTTTTAAAAAAATAAATTGTACAAAATTATACTAATAAAAACATCCAAAAAATTTATAATGATTTAAAATATTAATATGTGGGCCTAATGTAAATAAAAATAATAAAATAATAATGAAAATAATCATAATAATTAACAACAATAATATAATAACAATGATTATTCATAATGATAATATAATGGTATGAATAATGATAATGAAACAACAAGATAAAAACAATAATAATAATAAAGATATGATAATTACAAAATAAAAAAAATGAAAAAAATAATATAAAATAATAAAATATAATAAAATAATATAAAATAATAAAAAATAATAAAAAAAAAATAAATAATAATAAAAATGATAATAAAAATTAAAAATATAATAGTAATTATGGTATAAAAATGTATGATAAAGATAATAACATAATAACAATTATAACATAATGATAATAATATAACAAATAAAAATACTTATCATCTCTCATTATCACCCTTATATTATTATTTTATAAAAATTATAAAAATTTAAAGCAATAAAATTTTAAAAGATAATGCTAATAAAATGCTAATAAATGATAATAAAATGATAATAAAAATAATAATAATAATATAATAATTAATAAAAAAATATTAAAATTTTGTAATTATGATAATGCAATGATAATGATTTATAATGTAAGTAAAGATTAATTTTTTAAAAAATTAAAATAATAAAATAATAAAATAATAATAATATTAATAATAAAAATAATAAAAAAGATAGTAAATAATCGTAAATGTAACAATAATAAAAATGATGAAAAATAATAATAAAAAATAAATTTAAAAGTATAAGAAATGATAAAAATAAAAAAGATGAGGGGATAGATATGATAAAATTTAAAAATAATGATAATAACAATAATTTAATAACAGTTTTAAGAATGACGGTGTCGATGGTTGAGCATGGGCTCAAAGGGTGTATGACAATTTATTTTTGAAGTTTTGAGTCCCCGGCCGGCGCGCTGGTCCCCTGGCAAGGAAATTACCGCGATGGCCCACAGACATGGAGTCCAATGTCTATGAAAACCCCCCCGGTCCCCCAACCCGGGTGAAATGGGGGGGGCTGGGGGCAGGAAGGGGATCCTATGTAAAAACAACCAAACTATATGCCACATTTCGCTGTGAAACCCCTGAGGGGAGAAGCCGAAGGTGAAAAAAAAATAACGATATTATAAAATTTGATAATGAAATAGTAATAATAATATATAAAATAATAAAAATAATATAATAATAATAATAATAATATAATAATAAATAATGTTTAAAGTAAATAATAAATAATAATAAAATAAAAAATTAAAATAATATAATAAAAATAAAAATAAAAATAATATAAAAATAAATAATGACGATATGGATATATAGTAACAAAAATAATAATGATATAATAAAAATATAAAAATAATAACAGAAACAATATGAAAATTGTATGGCTGAAAATGCTATCATAATAATGAAATAATAATCATAAAATTTTCCAACAACGAAAACAAAAAAAAGGCCCCTTAACACCTCTTTCCCACAGTTCAACCCCCCAGACGCCAACGCAAGCCGAAAATGAGTATCTTGATCGTGCATAAAGACACTTCTCTTTCAGAGCAGTTCGTCGAAAACAACCAAACCCAAACCCTTTATGATAACAACTTCCTTTTTCGAAGTTTTTGTGCGTAGTCTTTTTTTTCATGCAAATATCTTTGGCTTTAAATCCGGGGTTTTTTTTTTTGGCAAATTTTAGCGGTTCGTTCTACAAAGATTTTCCCGCGGTTCGCGTTGGGCCACACCGCAGGTGAAAGGGGGGGGGATCAAATGTCCCCGCGCACTGCATAAATTATTTTTTATGTTTTTTTTTGTCCCCCCACACACACAACCCCACACCACCACCCACACACCACACACACACAAATATATATTATATATATATATATATATATAATATAAATATATTTATATAATAATTTTTATATATATAAGTGTGGGATATACGCAGAACGGGCCACTTTCATTTACGTACATGAATGTAAAGAATCATGACCGGACGTAATCTGACCCTTTACGAAAACCCCAAACCGAAAACCCCCACCAAATTCCCCACCAAAGGACAACCATTTAATCAAATACCCGGGAAATATAACCTACCTTTCCCCCCAATTTGGGGGCTTTTTAAA
>NW_023653291.1:0-4967 GCF_015228065.2 Penaeus monodon
AAAGGTTTAAAAATCGAAAAAAAGCAAGGTCAATTTAAAAAAAATCTTATATTAGAACAAGTCTTGAAAACATCTAAGATTGGGAAATTTGGGAAAAGGGGTTTCTGGCACTGTTACTTTATTCAACTTGCGATAGTCGACCACTGGGCGGAAAGTATTATCCTTCTTGGGAAACAAGGAGGAGGGGGCAGGCCCAGGGTAAAAATTGCTTGGTTGAATAAGTTCATGTCTAACATTGTTTTAAACCTCCTTTTCCAAGGGCCTGTCGCTTGAATGAGGGATCTTATAACTTGGTATGTATGAAGGCTTAGCATCAGCTCGAGGGTAATGGAGTGTTGAAGCAATGTTGTTTTCCGATAGGATGTCCTTGGGTTTGGGCAGTACGCTTGGAATTCTTTAAACAATTTTTTTAAAATATCATATCCTTCATGAAAATCTAAATTTTGGCCTCAGAACATGATCAGAACCCCTGCTCATCAGGGGAAGATGATGTTGCAGTGGCAGGAAAAACAGGGGAGGGAGCAGATAAATCAAATTCACAGATAGGCAAGTCTGTGAATTCATAGGATTTTACGGGTACACCGCGTTAATAATCAATGGGGCTGGGGTCAGATTAAATACATGCACCTGGCATCTATTATCAGTAATATTATCAAGGAAGGTAATGTCTCGAAAAAAACCCTTTTACTCGCATATTATCAGGGTATATCAAAGCAGTACCATATTCCGAAGGACAAGAAACGTCCTTATCAGTAGGTCATGAAATGCCGGAAGTAGTGGTAGCACTAGCAATAAATTAGGAGGCATTATCATTAGCGGCCAGGATTTCACAAGTCGTCACGTGTTTTGCCGCCCCGAAGGATTGGCGTGATGTGGGTGTCGGTATCAGAACCGGGAGGGGAGAGGAACGCGCAGCGAGAGAGAGATGAATGCAGGAAGGCGGGTGGGAGGGAGGGTGGTGTGGGAGGAGAGCAAGGAGAGTGAGGTGAAGAGAAGGAGTGACTATGGTCATGTGTGATTATAGATTGTCATTGCGGGTGTGAAGGGGTCGGTTTTGCGTCCATAGGCAAGAGGGAGTCCTTAACAAGTAATTCTGACCATTAAAAGTAATGCTATTACTCCGAGGGTGGAGCGAAATTCCTGTACGGTATAAGAATCATGACCCAACAAGAGGTGTCCCCGGGTAAAATTAGATTCTACTACGACAAACTTGTGAGCAAAAATTTCACTACCAAGAGAAATGTTAAGGACTTTTTTGCCTAAAGCTGATACCTTATCTCCTGTTTCCCGCTATGGTGGTTTGACTCAGTTGCAAATCTAATGATAAATCGAAATTCCGCAAAGTATCCAACGAGACCACAGAACAAGAAGATCCCGTGTCTAAGAAAATATGCAGGCTTGCCATTTAATATAGAGGAAGCAATGGCGGTGAATGATATCATTAGGGATGCAACTAGTTGGGGACAATGTGATATGTTACCGGTATTGTGCTTGTAGTGTTGCCGTGTCTGGGTGTTTTTGGCTTTTCCCTAAAAAATGGCGGTTTGCTTGGCGTTGGGGAGCAATCTATACGTTTGACTCACCTGGTCTGGGAACGCCCGAGCAGTGAGCCATGGATGTGAGCGCGTCCCATGAAAAGGGGCAGTACGGAGTCGAATAACATGAGTCGGCACCGTGACCTTTTGCACAAAATTTTGAAACACTGATCCTGCCCGGTGGCCCAGTTCGTGACACAAGGTTGTTTTACTTTTTGGAACATGAGGTGAGTTAGATGATGGGGAAAATGAGTCTTATGTCCCGTATTATATTTGTGAGGGGAGTTGTTTTTTGGACGTTGTGGTCTCGTGTCATTGTGTGGAACCGCGAGTTAGGATTGCGTTTGTGGTTTGTCGTTGGTAGTTTGTTTTTGTTTGTGGTACACAAGGGTGTGTTGTCTTGTGTGGTCGTGTTTGCTTTAGTAGGGGAATGCCTGCATTGACTGATACAGTGGGAGCCTTCTTTCTGATTGACTTGGCAAATTCGCCGGTACTTAAGTAAATCGGTATCCTCACAAGGTTCCCAAAGTTGCTCTGGTACAGAGGTAGGTAACGAAAAAACTAGGATAGATTTCCCATATACGTCATGGAGGAGACGTGATGTTCGTTGAAAAAGGATTTGATGTGGGAGTCATGGTTGGTGGAGATACTCTTAACCCATTTTGAAACTTAAACCCTGAAGCTGATTGATAAAATATCGAATGTCTTCTTCGGACAAAGAAGGCAGGCTTTAAATGAATAAGTCTCGCGAACTGAATATGATGACTTACATCTAAGGATTTGAACGAAGATCAAAAAATATCTCCAACTGCGCAATCGGATGGCAATGTTTTGAAGGCGTTATCGCGTTTCGTACTTTCGCTGAGGTCAGCTCTAAACGTGTTTCACCCGCGTTTACGCATTTATTGCCGAAAGAAGGGTCATCTCTAGACATTCCCCCTTGAATAATCATAGATTCAACATTTTCCAAGAATTTTAAACCCGGGAAATTTGGACGAGCCATCAAATTTCTGTACGATATTGAATGTCTGATGGGGTTGAAACGGCATGTTTGAGAAGGGGGGTGGGAAGGGGTCAGATCAGAGGGGGGTCAGTGGTTGGAATTAACAGTTAAAGGGGTTAATGGGGGAAGTCAGAGATGATCGGGAAACGGGGCGGGAGGGGGGAATGCTAAGTTAAATTATCCAACCCGAAGAAAATTCGCTAGTTCTCTGAGATTCCTGAATATTTTACCACTTCGTGTTTCCCACACATGAATAGGCGCGAGAAAGAGATTTGGTCACTTCGCAATGTAGAGGAATGAGAAGGAAAAAAAAAGGGTAACACAAGGCACAACACGAGGGTGGGAAAAACAATTCAGATTAAGAAAAATGACAAAAGGGGATATCGACCTCCCCGGCACAAACTTTATAACCGTTGTCTTGGCCCTTTTTTTCCAAACTTGATGCGCTGTTGCTGTGAAGACGCTGAAAAAATATTCGCGATGGGGGTACGTTATTGTCCCAATTATTGCGAAAAAAAACGTGAGGTTCTTATCTTGCGCTGCCACCAGATTATGTGATGGGTATAAGATTACTCTAATATCCCACATAGAGAAATAAAAGGTTGGTGTCAAACACAGCAGCTGATACGTTAACAATTTATTATAACTTCAATAATCACAGTATAAGACACGATAAATATATATGTGACAAGAAATGACTCTGGAAAAAAAGTTTAAGATTAGCACTGGTAACACAATTCGGGGGTGCAGATGAATTGGAGGTTGGTGTGAGCATCGAGGTCGTAGACCAAGTGTGTCTTTGCTACCGTCAAATATATCTCGAGTCGCTCGCTAGGCGGGACGATGACCCGTCTTACAGGAAAATAGGGTGGCTGATCCAAGTCTCAGCTTTGGGCGCTGTTTCCTGATTGGCTGGCTGCGGATCGTCGCAATTCATAGGGCCGCCCTTTGATCGGCCTCTAAGGGTGATTTTCCTATGATGCGGAAATGACCAGATT
This sequence comes from Penaeus monodon, assembly GCF_015228065.2. NCBI lineage: Eukaryota > Metazoa > Arthropoda > Malacostraca > Decapoda > Penaeidae > Penaeus > Penaeus monodon. The sequence goes on from NW_023653291.1 coordinate 3,537, forward strand.
CTCCAGAAAGGTCAAAGACGCAGGTACTGCCTGGGACGCGTCTTTATCCGACCCCTGGGTGATATGCGAAACTCGGTAATTAAGAAGGTCACATCTGTGTATTTTAACTTGATCATATTTTCTCAGGTCAGACGTTTGCTTTGTTAAATCTAAATATAAATACTTTCATAATATATATATATATATTATATTATATATATACATTACAATGCTAATATATATATTTATTTTATATTTTATATTATATATTCTATTATATATATATATACAATGTATATATATATATATATATATATATATATTTTTATATAATAATTTTATATATACATTATACATATACAGACATTTTATATATATTATATATTATCTTTTTATATATTATATATATATATATATAAAATATTATATATAATATATACTATTAAAATTTTATAATTATCTTTTATATTTAATTTAAAATCATATATTTTATATGTATATATAAATATATATATATTATATATATATTATAATTATATATATATTATAGAGAGAGAGAGAGAGAAGAGAGAGAAGAGAGAGAGAGAGAGAGAGAGAGAGAGAATGTGAATATATATATAAATTTTATATATTATTATTATATATTTTTTATTGTATATATATAATGCACAACACACACACACACACACACACACACACACACACACACCACACACACACACACCACACACACACACACACACACCCCCACACACACACTTGTATATGTATAAATATATATAATATATAGATAATATATATTATAATATATAATATATATATATAATATACATACACGATATAATATATATAATATATATATATATATATATATATATATATATATTATATATATATATATAAACATAGATTAAACACTTTGTGTATATATATATATATATTATATATATATATTATTTTATATATATATATATATTGTTATATATATATATATATATATATATATTTTATATATATATATATGTGTGTGTTTTGGGGTGTGTGTGTGTGTGTGTGTGTGGGGTGTGTGTGTGTGTGTGTGTGTGTTGTGTGGGATGTGTGTATAATTACACTTTATGTATGTGTATGTAATTATATATATAAATATATATATTATATATATTATTATAATATATATATATTATATTTATATTTTAATATATATATTATATATAACTACTATATATATATATATATATATATATATTATTAAAATTTTATATATTATATATTAATATATATGTGTGTGTGTGTGTGTGTGTGTGTGTGTGGGATACACTTTAAAATATATATATAATATTTTATATTTATTATATATATATAATAATATCTATATATATAATCATAGGGCTTTCAGGACCTCTAGGTCCCAAGGTTTTGTTGGGGTAGGCTGGGGAAGGGGACCCGCGGGTA
>NW_023653292.1:0-4967 GCF_015228065.2 Penaeus monodon
TGTCGACGCGAAATTACGTTTTTTGGGGGTTTGGGAAATCCTTTTCCACCAGATTTTTTTTTTTTTTTTATGGTAATATTAATATTATTATATATATATATATTATTATATATATTTAATTTATACAAATATTAAAATATAATGTATTATAACATATATATGAATATTAAAAATATACTTATATATAATTTTTATATATTATTATATATATAAAATATATAAAATATATATTATATATATATATATAGAAATAATAATAGATAATATACATACACTCGCAACACATACCAATTAAAAGTATATAAATATATATTTATATATATATAATATATATTATATATATATAATATCTGTGTGTGTGGGGATTATAACACATATATGTATAATATATTATATATTATAATATATAAAATAATTAATTTTATATATATATATTATATATTATTATATTATATATAAAATATATATTATATATATATATATATATATATTATATAAATATATATATAAATATATAATTTTTTTTATATTTATATATATATATATATATTATATATAATTTTATATATATTATTAATATATATATATATTATATTAGAATTATATATATATATTATATATATATATTATATATTATATATTATATATTAAAATATAATATATATTTTAAATTTTATTTTTAATAATATATTATTTTATTAATATTTAATTTTTATACATATAATATATTATATAATATTTATATATAATTTAAAATTTTGTTTTATATCCCCCAATATATATTTATTTATATATAATTATATATATATATATATATAATTTTTTTTTTGTTTGTTTGGGTGTTGTTTTATTTTATTTTTATTATTATATATATAAAATATATTAAATATATATATATATTTATAAAAAATATATAAAAATTTTAATATATATATTGTTATTTTGTTTTAATTTTTAAATTCATATATATTATTTTTATAAATATAAATTTTATATATTTTATAATATAATATATATATATATATATATATAATATTATATATAATTATATATTCCCCAAAAAAAGAAAAAAAAATTGGGGCCCAAGGCATTTCCCAAAACCCCAAAAAAACGAAATCTTCGCGTCGACCATTATCTGGAACTCCCAAAGTTTAGTCTAAAGTAAAGCCTTAAATTATATGCTATGCACCCATATTTGTTCTCCAAGAAACGCATTGAAACCCTCGTCTCTGAAAAGTCTTTCGCTGAGGAACTACCATCTATGTGGGAAGGACGAAAGGGTAGGGGGGGAGGCGGAGTCCCCACGTATACCAAAACCTCCCTTTTCAGAAGTGACTATTGATTCTACTGTGGAGTTTGTCGCATAAAAGAAAACATTATGACGTACGGGCTTATGTTCACTTTTTGTCCCCTATACGTGAAGCCTATGATAGCTCTTTGCTCCAGGACTCTCCCAAAAAATAAAGTATTTTAGCTGATTTTAATGCTCATCATACGTTAGGGGGTTCCCTGGGGGTGGATGTGGGGTGAGCAAGTATTTAAATTGTTTAAATGAGTCTGTTTAATCCTTCTGAACGTGGATCCGACGCGGGTAAAAGGGTAATCCCGGGAAATTTAGCTTTTTGATTTATCACGGGTTTCTTTCATCAACAGCAGCCAAATCCCTGTGGCACACCTTTTGACGACTCTTGGGAAGCGATCATCTTCTTTTTTTATTAATATTCTGCGACCAGTGAAACCCCTCCGCCTAAATTTAACGTAAAAAGAGCAGACGGGGTCCCTTCACAAGGGGCGTAAACTCAAACTTTTTTGGAGAAACCATTGATATAAAGTAAAAAATTTTCAAAATTCGATTAAGAAGCAGCATTGCTATCCTTCCAAAAACTTCGACAGATAGCTTTAACATAGGTTCCAGGGGTTGGCACCAATTGCCGCGGGGGTCTGTGCCCGCAAAAAGGCCTCGGTTTTTAAAAAAATAACATCACAAAGGGAAGCTTTTGAAATTTCAAAAAAGCAAGAGCTAGGCTCGTAAAAAATAAGAAAGCAAAAAGTCTCCTGTGGAGCTTTGTCTCAAAATTTAAACAGCCACAAAAAATTCCGGGGTTTTGGCCCACTATCAATAAAATCAATAAAAAAAACATCTATAAAATTAATAACATCATCCCGAGGGCACAAATTTCGATTCACCTAGGACATTGTATGCCTCCCGGGCAGTTCTCTCAAAAAAGCACTCAGCTAATTACCATCCCACCTTCCTGACTATAAAGGAAAGAGGCTGACTGCAACCAATTCCTTTGCCACAGGAGATACTTTATTACAATAAAGATCAAACAATGGATGAGTTGCCCACCCTGAACCTGTAGAGGAACATCCCCGGGCCCCAGAATTCGATTGGATATAAGCATCTTAACTGTGACATATAATTGCAGAATTTTACAATAAAATTTGAAAGCCCATTTTTCCCAAACTCAGGGCACTTCCCCCAATCATTCCCTATTAAAAGGAGGGGTAACCCAACTTGCCATCTCCTACCGCCCAATTGCGTTGACAATTTGCTTATGCATATTTTAAATTCCCAGTAATTTCTATTTTGACGAGCATGCGGTTTCCGGGGGGACGCCAAACTCTGGGGTAAACGAAAAAGCTGGCAGTCATATTCAAGAGGCAATTGCCAAAAAATTTTTGATTTCAGTATTTTTGATATAGAAAAACCCTACGACATGCCCATGCGATATGGGCCCACCAAAAAAACTTTTCTTTTGGATTACGGGGAAATTTCTTTTTTTTATTCAAATTTCATCTCTCGAACTTTTGCTGTCAAATTTTTTCCGACAATTCCTTTTTCGGAATTTTTGTGCGGCAAACCCGGGGGCCCACAAGGAATGTCTTTCACCACCTATTTTTCTGCAAATTAAAAACTCTTTCCAGCTCCTCCTCGGAATCTTAAATACTCACTGTGGGTGATGATTGTGCTTTGGCATTCCGCAATAATGCGAATTCTCACAAAACGCATCCAATTTTCATGGATATTTCATAAATGGGCCTCCGTGGGTTTTAAGTTTTCCACTAGAAAGGTATTTGGGGGAATTTTTTTTTACTAGGAGGGGAACCGAACATAAGGGTAACCTAGACAAACCCCCCAATCCTTTCAAATTCTCTAAATTTCTTGGGGTACTTTTTGATAGTAGACTCATTTTAAAAACCCCATTGGGACTTAAAAAAAAATGCAAAAGCACTTAATTTATTAAAGTGCTTTCGGAAAAATGGGGGGCTGATAGACATCTTTTTTATGGTATATAAAGCCCCAATTAGGTCTAATAATTATGGGTCATCGTGTTGGGTTTGGGATCGGAAAAAGTTTGAAAGGGTTTTGGGTCTGTGCGAAAACCTTTTGCGTGTGGTCTTGGAGCCCCGAATGCCTCGGGTGAGCGTCTTAGGTTTGGGTCAGGAGTACCCCCCCTCCGCTCAGCGCGGCCCTTAGCCTTTACTATGCCGCAAAGGTGGCTCGAGACCCCAGCCCCCCTAATGGGAATGAGGGACTAGCCCTTTGCCCGAGACTCCCTGACCCCGTCGAGAAGTCGGTAAGATCTCCTACCTCGATACCCCGGTTCAATCAAATATACGCCATGGGGAAAACCCCAATTTTTCATCAGGAAGCCCGGCTTCCATCAGCCAAGCCTGGAGGTTTTAAGAGATCCCTTTTTAAAAATCTCCCCCTTTTTTCATTTTATACCTACGGGTCCCAAAAAAGATGATGTGTGGGTGCGGGGTATGGGCGCTGAAAGTGAACTAAAGTTCAGACTGCTATCATAATCAAACTTTTTTGCTGAAATTTTTGCCATTCATAAGCCATTGATTTTTTCACTATCGACGCCCAGATAGATAAATTATTTTTTTGAAATTTTTAACCTGCAAAAAGAAGGATGGTGCCAAAAAATCAACAGCTAATATGGGGACCAGCCACTCTGGCATCCTGGAAGAAAGGCTGACAAAATACCGAGTCAACTGGCGTCTGGACACTAACATAGTTCGTAAGATCTCAGGGGTTTTGTGTTTCTTATAAAAGAAAAAAACTCTCCGTGGCAAAGTCATGGCCACCTCCAACTACAAAAAGACCAAACAAAAAAAGACTGTGGAATACTCCCCCGGAAAAACGAAAGAGGTGGTGTTGGCCCTCTCAGGGCAATGCCACCAAATCACCCCCTTACTCCCTATATTGAAAGAAAATTTTTTTTCCCTGCCCACAATGCCTACCTCTTAAAAAAAAACCATTTTTAAAATGTCCAATTACCAAAATCACAGAAACCTTTAAAAAAATTTCCCAATAAAAAAAACAAAATTTTTCACTTTAAAAATGCTAACAGAAATGAAAAAACACAGTAATAATCCTTTTTTAAAAGGGAAAAAAACTTTTTGACCTTTTATAGATTGAAGAAAAAATGGATCCATTGGGGTTAATAACCTTTGGGCCCCGCCCCTGGTTGATACCAAAAATCCAAAAGAAAGAAAGCTCTTACTAGTTTTTTAACATTATTTTAAATTTTAATAAAATAAAAACGATGTCTTTTTTGTGCGTGTGTTTTGTTATACATATATATTTTATATATAATATATATAATTTTAATAATATATATTAATATATATATATATATATAATATATAAAGTATTCATGCCTATTTTTTGCTGTAATTTTTATAATAATATATATTATATATTTATAATAATATATATTATATATATATTATAAAAATTTTATTGGTGTATATATATATATATAATATAATTTATATTATTTTGTTACGTATAACATTATATAATATATATACTATAAGCTAAGATATACATACACACAAACGCAAAAAAAACCAAATTTTTTTTTTTGCCTTTTTTTTTTAAAGATTTGGTTTGTTTTTTGGGGGTTCCTTTTGCCCGGTTTCGGGGGTTTTTTTTGGCTTCCCCCCAAACC
>NW_023653293.1:0-4967 GCF_015228065.2 Penaeus monodon
CTCAAAATACTTAAGAGACGCCATGGGAGTTTTTTTTTATATAGATAATCATCGCAATAATAATTGATATTCTTCTGCTCAATGGGATAGATTTTATCGATATATTACTATTTCAATGAGGTATTCCAATTGTGTTTTGGAGGCGATAAAGGTAGTAAAGGTATATATGTGCATGATCTTGTGGTATTTGCAAAGCATGCACACGTACACACACACACACACACACACCACACACACACACACACACACCACGTGTATATATATATATATATAATATTATATATATATATATATATATACACGTGTGTGTGTGTGTGTGTGTGTGTGTGTGTGTGTGTGTGTGTGTGTAAGTGTGAATGCTTTGCAAATACCACAAGATCAAGCACATATATACCTTTACTACCTTTATCGACACCAAAAACACAATTGGAATACCTCATTTGAAATAGTAATATATCGAATGAAAATGCGTATCCCACTTGAAGCAGAAAGAATATCATATATTATTTTGCGATGATTCATTCTATATAAAAAAAAAATCCCATGGGCGTCTCTTAAAGATATTTGTTGACTCCTTCCTCCTCGCCGTAATCTTACCTTTGAGGTTTGAGGCTTCCTTAGAGATTTCTTTGATAGTTCGATAATGGTGATGCCTTCAAAAGAAAGACGGAGGAAGGCATACTAAAAAAAAAAAAAAAAAAAAAAAAAAAAAAAAAAAAAAATTGGAGACAAGAATTTTTCCTTTTATCCGCCCACGTTTTATCTATTTCACGACAACATCCTTTCTTTATTTATATCAAAGGTGCCTTGAAATCTTTCACTGATTTCTTTTTTTTCTTTCATCTTTCGTTTATTCTCGCTTTTATGTCTAATATTTATCTTTCCATTCCTGTTTCTTATTTGTTCGTTTGCCTATCCATCTATCAATCTATCTGTGTATCTATTAATTTACTTTTTCTATTTATCTAGTTGATTACCTATATACCTACTTGTTTACTTGATGATACATCTATTCATACCCTCATTCATTTCCTTTGATTAAAATGTTAATTTTTCTGCATGGTATAATATTATATTTATTTCATCTTTATTATCAGCAGGTAAAGGACTCGAACAATTTTTTTTCTCGCTTGTGGCCATTTGCATTATCATTTTTTTATCTTATCTTTTATCTTATTGTTCCTCTTCCGATGTTCATTCTTATTCATTTTTCAAATTTCTTTATCATTATGATTATTGGTGTTGTTATCGTTATCACTGTAGTTGTTGTTTATTTTTGTTGTTGTTATTGCTATTGCTGATGTTATTATTGTTATCATTTTTATATATATATTTTCATCATTACTGATATCTCATTATCGTCATTATCAATGTTATCATAATACTTATTGTCGTTTTTATTATTATTATATTTATTATTATTATCGGTAAATCCCAGTTTCCTCATTATTATTATCGCCATTGCAGTTACCATCATAACTACAATTACTGTTTGCTCACAATGGCTCTTTGGGCCTTGTGAGTAGGACCTCAGTGATTAGGACGCGAGTGATTGGGACCCAAGGGATTAGGACACGGTGATTAGGACCCGGTGATTAAGTTTGGGTGATTGGACCCCAGGGATTAGGACACGGTGATTAGGACCCAGTGATTAAGTTTGGGTGATTAGGACCCCAGGGATTAGGACACGGGTGATTAGGACGCGAATGATTAGGACCCCAAAGACTAGGACCACAGGATTAGTACCTAGGGATCAGGAGACGAGCGATTGGTACCGTAAAGACCAGGACCACAGTGATTAGGACTTACAGCACTGGTAGGTCAAGGCTCAGCGTCAGAAGACACCGGCGTACCTGATGCATCATCACCAATACTATCACTGTTATCATTTTATCATCTTATTCATTATTCCGGTATCATTATCATTTTCAAAATCTTATCATCACAAAAGGGAAAACTGGTCCCTCTTCTTGGTCTATGGTTATCTCCTTTATCTCCACTCCCATTGTTCTTCTTACGATGTTCTTCCTGTTATGTGGTCACAGAGAACAGGATGAACTTGACTGGTGATAGAAAAGATGTGTTTTAAAGCCTGTGTAATGTAAATATGGAAGGGATTCTGTTCTAACATACACACAGACATACACGTACGTACACACCACACACACACACACACACAAATTCACACACACACACACACACACACACACACACACACACACACACACACACACACACACACACACATACACACAATAAATAAAACAGTGATAATGATAATTACAAAACTAACAACAGCAACGATAACAAGAATAATAGTAATGATGATGAAAATGATAATCATGAATAATGATGACAATGATGATAATAATGATTGTAATATTAATAATGATAATAATAATATAATAATGATAATAGTAATAATAATATAAAAATGATGATAATAATAGTAATAGTAATAATCATAATCATAATCATAATAATAATAATAATAATATAATAATAATAATAATAATAATAATAAATACTACCACTACTACTACTACTACTACTAATGATGATAAAGGTCAACAAGCAATAATAATAATAAAGTTAATAATAGCAATAGTAAAAGTGATGATAATGATAAAATTAATGATGATAATGATAACTACAACGATTATAATACTGATAACAACAACATTAATATGCATAGCCGGTGGCCACGAAAGTTGCAAGTCAGGTTTGCAATGTCGGCTGCGTTAGGGCAGGATTGCAACATTCCAGCGAGGGTAGTATGGCTTGCCAAACATGCGCGCTCGCAAAGTAGATATATCATTGCAATATTTTAAACGCCTTGATATCCTCTGCGTGTATTTGCAATATCCGGGTTCGAAAATAATTTATTTGCTTAAAAATGCCTACATCCGTATCTTGTGCAATACGGGGTCGATTATTTTCGCCATCTCTTTCTTTCAATTCTATTTCCTTTTTTATGTGGACATCAACGGAATCGCAGCGGGGGCCTTAGACGTGTGTTCTTCTGTTTGTGGGGCACTCAGCGCCGCATCGTTTCCTGGGCTCTGTAAATATCATATACTGGGCAGGATGTTTGTGTATATATTTATCTCTCTCCCACGCCCCTTATCTCTGTATGTATACATCCGCATATGCACAACTATAAACACACGCATAAATACTGCACACTGTGTGTGTGTGTGTGTGTGTGTGTGTGTGTGTGTGTGTGTGTGTGTGTGTGTGTGTGTGTGTGTGTGTGTGTGCGTGTGTTGTGTGTGTGTGTGTGTGTGTGTGTGTGTGTGTGTGTGTGTGTGTGTGTGTGTGTGTGTGTGTGTGTGTGCACAAACGAAAAGCAGTTTGTCAATGAAATACAAAAACTAGTGGTTCTTACTCTAAATTCAGAACAAACAAATGCATATATAGAATACAATTAACAATAATACAAATAACATATAGAATACAACTGTTTCAGAGGTGTGGAACACGCACAAACATATAACAAAGTGATCGAAATAGCAATACTACTACTTGTGCTGAGGGAAGACGTAGTGGGCAGAGAAGCAAGTTACGGTCGTTGTGTTGTTCAGTTCAGGCTTCATCGCTTGTATAAGGAGTGAGAGGTTACACGGTGTAAGGGAAAGGGTGTGATTGTTGGTTGTCCTTATGCCGGGAAAGTTCTGAAGGATTTATTTTGTGTTCTAAGATGGGGTGACGAAATCCGTCGTGAGGCTGACCCCAAGTAAGTAGTTTAAGCTTGGCAGCTAAAATCGATGAATGAATTAAAAACAATAAAACATGTGCCTGAACTGCTTAGAAACTTGGCGATCGTTTAAGTGTTGCTGAGGGCAAACTTAAACTTGATTTGGGGGTTAATATTTTGTAGAATTGATTTTAATTGTTTTTGGAATTTACGGCTTAAATTGCTCATATGTAGCAGTTCCACATATCTATGTGACAGCGGAGACGGTGTGTTGGTTGGGTATATTTTTTTTTACACAGGAAAGTTCTGCTATCAAAAATTAAAAAAAAAAAAAAAAAAAAAAAACATTATGGAAACTGGCCAGTTGCTACATAAATCGTAAGCTGTAGTGATGAGAATTTTAATGCTGCTAATTTATATATAACCTAGAAAGTGAAGGTTAAGGCCAGTGAAGACTGGTTTTCGGCAGATGGTCGCATGTAGACGATATTACTATGTGTGACAAGTGTGTTGAAAACGGTAGTTGTTAGCACGCGGGCGCATAAGTGTGTGTGAGTGTGTGTGTGTGTGTGTTGTGTGTGTGTGTGTGTGTGTGTGTGTGTGGTGTGTGTGTGTGTGTGTGTGTGTGTGTGTACGCGCGCGTGCGCGTGCGTGCGTGAATACACACGCGCTCGCACATGCGCATATATATATATATATATATATATATATATATATATATATATATATATATATATATGTATATATATATATATATATATATATATATATATATATATATATATATATATATGCATTAGCAATTATCCAATAGAAGATATATATTAGCCATGAAACAGACAAATAATCAACTGATAAACCCCACACTAACCAAACATCATTTCAGAATTTCCATGTTTACCTTTTTACGAGTATATACCCAAAAGGCCTATTATGAGTTCAGATAAGAGTTCTTCCAAGGACAAACCAAATCTTTTCCGTGAAAGATGAACAGGGAAACACACACAAATACACTGCCAGTTCACCATCTATGTGAAGAACTCAGATTTTTTTGTGTTATCACGCAATGTACACAAAAAAGCGAGGCATTCGAGATGAATTGTGTTGAACGAGTACACATGGGCATGTACAAAGATGACGATGAACAAATGAACAAAACTTTTAATTTGGCAAGGACACGGTGCCTGAATTCCGAGGAGATGAAGTAGAGATTTTTGTTTTTTTATGTTTTTGTTGTGTTGTTTTCTAAATCTTTTGCTTAAAAAAAAAT
>NW_023653294.1:0-4966 GCF_015228065.2 Penaeus monodon
GGCTTTTTTCCCCAATTAATACAAATTCTGGTAATTATTATCATATTCCCTAAAATTTCCAAACCATCAAATACAAATCCCCCGATCCTCCAACCTATACCTCCCCCCTCTTCCGTTTGTCTGTCCTCACCGCCTCCCTTTTTCCTTCCTCTTTAACCTGAAAAATGGGAAACCAGGGGGATTTCAAAATGAGTCTCACTTTCAAAAACTTTTTTTGTTTTTGGTTTTTCTTCCTTTTATCACACGGAAGAGTTTTTCCCCATTCTAATATTTTATTATATTATATATTAAATAATATATATATAATAAATATATTTGTGTGTGTGGGTTGTGTGTGGGGGTTGGGGGGGTGTGTGGTGTGTGTGTCCCGTGTGTTTTAGTTTTTCACAAAAAACACACAATAAAAAACAGCCACACACACCTATATAATTGTAGTGAGTGTGTGTATTGGGGTTTTCTGGGTAATATATTAAAATATAAATTATTATATAAATATATATATATTTTATAAGAAAAGAGAGAAAAGATCCATTTATGTTAAAAAAATAATTATTCTACTAAAAAAATAATGTTGCATATATTAAATTTAATATATTTTAATATTATATATTATATATATAATAATTTTATACCCCAACACATATAACTGGGTTTTATGTGTCTATACTACATATATTAATATTATAATTATATATATATTAAATATATAAATTTTTAAAATATTACTCACCTATGATTAAAAAAATTTTGTGTATACTAAACTATATATTACCATAAAATGTGATATATTATATATATTATTATATTATATAATTTTTATCATTATTTGTATTATTGTTATACTATCATTAATGTTTTTGTGTGTGCGTTTTGGTGGTGTGGTAAATTTGTGTCTTTCTATCTCTGTTTTTTAAACTAATAATTATTATAATAATATATATATATTAAAATTTTTAAATATATTAATTTTTAATTTATATATTAATATTATATATTAAAATTTCGACACCATATCATAAAATATTTTATATATATTAAAAATATGATTATAATTTTACCTAACATCATACTCTACATATAAATAATAATAAAATATATTATTAATATAATATAAATTTTCATTCAAAATTATAAAAAACTATTAATATTATTTTATATACATTATTAAACAAAATTTTATAGTAGAAGATAATAGATTAAAACATAAAAATTATTTTCTATTGAAATTATACCAAATATCAACACCAAAACACAACACCAACACACACCCTATATTTTAAATTTTAATATAAATATAAAATTAAAAATATATATATATATAATATAACATATATTTTTGTTTCTGTGTTGTATTTATGTTTTTTGAGTTTTTTTTGTTTCATACATTAGATCTATTTTGTAAGTTCTATCACTACATCTACTTTTCAATTTTTCATATATTTATAATAATTTTATAAAAATTTTATTGAAAATTTTGTAATGTAAAAATAAATTTATATTTTATTATATATATTTTATAGTATTTATATTTTATATGTTGATGTATGTTTATAGTAAAAAATATTTATACTATATATATAATTAATATATTTATATATATTTCATTAGTGTCGTTTTAATTTTTATATAATATATATATATAATATATTTTAAAATTCCATTATATTAATTTTATTTATATATATTATATATATTAATTAATATTAAACAGACTGTAGAAAGACACCACTTCCCACCAAAACACCTACCACACACACACTATACCTATAATGTTATGTATAAAATATTTAATAATATTTTTAAAAATATATTAAATATAGAAATATAAAATTTTTATAATACCATTTATATAATATATTTCTAAATTTTTTAATTACCATAGTTTTTTTCTTTAAAATAATATAAATAATTATATATATATAATATCTTTATAATATTAATATATATTAATTAATTATATATTATTATATAATATATATTTAATATATATTATTTATTTTATATATAATATAATTTTTTTATTATAAAAATATATTATTTTATATTAATATAATATTAATATATATATATTTTATATATTTAAATATAATATAATTATATTATATTAAAAATAAAATATAAATATATATATTTAATTATTTAAAATATATTATAATATATATATATAAATAAAACTTTTATTTATAATAATAAATATATTTTATATATAATATTATATATTAAATTTTAAAATATAATATAAAATATAATATATATATAGATTATTATAAAATTTTATATATTAATATATAATATAAAATATATTATATATATATAAAATAATATATATAAAATATAAATATATATAGATTAATATTATATATATCTTATAATATATATATTATTATATATTATATATATTTTTTAGTTGTATCGCCCAACACACCTTTAAATTTTGTGTTAATAATAAATATTAATTTATTTATTTTATATAATATATATAATTTTTATTGAACATATATTTTTTTAGATATGCATAATTTTATTATATTCCCTATACATGTTTTCTTTCCCCCTCTCCTCTGTATTATATATTAAACATAATATAAATAATATATATATATATATATAACACAGACACACACTACAACACTCCCCCCACAATAATATTTGGGGGGTGTGTCTTTTTATTTTTTGTGTTTCTTGTGAAAAAACTTTAAATACACCAGACCAAAAAACACACACACCCACACACACACACACACCCCACACACACACACCATATAAAATATATATATATAATATATATATATAAATAATAATATATATATATTATAAAGGAAAAAACTCTCCCTGCTGAACAAAGAGAAAATCCACAAACAGAAAAGATTTTTTTGAAAATGGAAATCGTTTTTAATCCGCCTGACCCCTTCAGGGCTGAAGAGAAAGGAAAGGAGGCGGGAACAGACGAACGGGAAACGAGGGAGGTCACACAGGGTTTGGGGCGGGGGGCATTATTTTATGATTTGGGATTTTAGGGTAATAAAAATAAATTTTCCAAAAATTTTTTAAACTGGGAAAGCGCGTTCAAGGAAATTAAACCACTTTATAAAGGGAAATTCCCCACCCGGTATGGACATCAGCGGAAGGGAAGACAACCCGCTGCTGCCGCCATCTGGGCCATGTCCCCTGTGGCAAAAGGGCGTTTTTGTTGTGTCCCCTGAAAAGCGTATTATTTGAGACAACCTTGGGAAACGGGGGCCCGTTTCGCCAAGTACTGCTTATCAAAGGGGCACAAAGGGAAACAAAATTTTTACCCCTTCGGGGGAAGGGTTGGTATAACCCCGGTTTTCGCGGGGAAATGTTCACCTGGTGAAAGATCACCGCATTGAAAGGGTGAAAAGGGCGACGGAGAGGTAGTTTTTTCAGTGGGGCAGGGTGAGGGGCAGGGGAGGTGAAGTCTCTTTTTGGAAGATCGGGGGAAGGTACCCGTGCCTTAGTAAAGCGGCCGAGAAAAATGACCAGGGTAGCCCATTTTTTTTATTTGGTTTTTCTTCCCAAAGTAATCCATGTTTTTAAACCACTAACAGGGTATATTATATTATAATATATATATAAATTATATATATTTATATAATATATATATATCTATTTAAAAATTAATATAATACAATATATGTATTTTGGGCTCTTCTCTTTCTCCTTTTCTCCCTCTCCACCTCTCTCCTATTCTAATATAAATATAAAATTTTAAAAATTTTAAAATTAGTATATTAATAAAAAAAATAATAATAATTATATTTATATAAATAAAAACAGCCCCACGCACAAAACCCAAAAAACAACACAAAACCACAAATATGAAAAAAAAGAGAAAAAAAAAAAAAGAAAAAGAGAGAGAGAGAGAGAGGAGGAAAAGAGAGAGAGAGAGAAGGGTAAAAATAAATACTTTAATAGACCATAAAATCCCAAAAATAAAAACCACACACCCCAAAACACCCCCCCCACAATATATTTTGTATAAAATATAAAATTTTATATTATATATATATTATATATAATATATATATATCTTATTATATAATTATAAATTTATAAAAAAAAATTTATGTATATAATAATATAGGTATATATATCCATTATTAAGTTACCTAATATTATATATTTTTAATTATATTATATTTAAAAATTTTTATGGCTTCTTTTTTTATTCCTTTCGCTTTTTAAATTTTTTCTTTTTTTTCTATCTTTCTATTTTCATATATTTTTTCAGTTTCATGTTTATCTACTATTTTTATATGTAAAACATTATTTCGTGTTTGGGTTTTTTGGGGTTTTTCTTGGGGTCTTCTTCCTGTGTGTCCCAAACATAAAATATATATAATTTAATTATTAATTATTACTAAAAATAATATAAATTTTTAAAAAAATTTTAAAAAAATTAAAAGCTGGGTAGAAGTAAAGAAAAAGATCGGGGTAGGGAAAAGATTAAATGGATAAATAATACTTTAATACAATTTCTTATACGTATCATGTATAAATTAAAAAAGGAATAAAATACAAGAAACCTCCCAAATCACAAAAACACACCCACACACACCCCCCAAACCCCCCCACACAATAAAATTTATAAAACAATAACGTGAGATGATAAAAAGATTAATTACTATACATTTATTATAATATCATTTTATACCAACATAAAAAGTATATATGTTTCACTTAAAACATAACGTATAGTATCACAAAAAACAATACACCACAACTAACCACACCCCATCACACACACACACACACAAACACACACAACACACCGACCCACAACACACACCCCACACACACACCACACACATATTAATATATAAAATATATAATATATATATATAAATATTTTGTGTGTTGGGGTGTGTGTTGGGGGTGTGGTGTGTTGTTTTTTTGTGTGGTGTGTGTGTGTTGTTTGTGTTGGGGTTTTTTTGTTTGTGTGTGT
>NW_023653296.1:2500-4965 GCF_015228065.2 Penaeus monodon
ATAATGTTTTTTATAATAATATATTTTAATTTATAATAATTTATATATTATTAATATATATATATATATTAAATATAAATATATTTTTATATAATATGAATATAGAATATATAAATTATAAAAATATATATAAAAATTATTTATAAAAAAAAAAAAAAAAAAAACCCCCAAAAAAAAAAACCAAAAAAACAAACATGAGAATGAAAAAAAAAAAAAAAAAGAAAAACAAAAGAAAAAAAAAAAACAAAAAAAAACAAATAATAATAAATAAAAATTAATAAATTTAAATATATAATTTTAATAAATAATATATTTATAAAATATTTTTAAAAATTTTTTTTTTTTTTTTTTAAATACTTAATAAATATATTAATATATATATATAAAATTTTGTTTTTGGGGGATTTTTTTTTTTTTTTTTGGGGGGGGGGGGGGGGGGAAAAATATTAAAAATAAATTTTTAAATAAAAAATATACAAAATATTATAAAAAATTTAAAATTCCCCCAATGAAAAATTTAAAATTAAAAATACTTTTTTTCATGTATGTAGACACACACACACACACAACACACAAACCCACACGCAAAACAAACAAAGCACCAAAACAACACACACACAACACACACACAACCACAAACTTTTAAATTTTAAAAAATAAAAATAATATAATTTATAATATAAACAATATATATACAAATAATTTTTATATATATCTTATTAATTTTATTATTATATATTATAATATATTATAATATATAATTAAAACTATAATTATATAACTAAGTAATTTTTTCATATATATATTATAAAATTTTTTATATAATAATATATTAAAATATATATACAAAATATAAATTGGGTGTGGTGGTGTGGTTTGTGTTGGGGTGTGCGTGGGTTTTTTGGGGGGTGTGTGTGGGGTTGGGGTGTGTGTGTTGTATTGTGTGTGGGGTGCGTTGGTGTTTTTTGTGTGGTTTTTTTTTGTGCCGTGTGGTGGGGTGTATTATATATAATATTATATATATATTATATATATTTTATATATTAATTATAATTAAAATTAATAAATATAAATTATAAAATATTAATAAAATAATATAAATAAATACCACACACAACACAAACACCATAGACCATTATAAAAAAAATACACATATATATATATATATATATATAAATATAAAATTAAATATATAAATATATAATCAATAACATATTATATAATAATATATATAATTATATATACATATATTATATATAATATTTATAATAATATATATATATTTATATATAATTTTAAATTATTGTGTGTGTGTGGGGGGTTGTGGGGTGTTTGTTGTGTGTGTTGGGGTTTTTGTGTGGGGGGTATGTGATATTATATATATAATATATATATCAAATACATACACACACACTCAAAACACACACAATACAACACTAAAAAGAGACACCACACAAAATATATATAAAAATTTTATAAAATTTTATAATTATATATATATAAATAAATATTTATAATTATATAATATAAAAATATATATATATATATATATTATATATTAAAAATAATTTATAATTATAAAATTATAAAATAATAATTATTTTTTTTTAATTAATAAACAATTATATTTAATATTAATAGTATTCATATATATATATTTATATATATTTATATTATATAAAAAAAATATATATATATATATATTTATTATATTTTAATATTAATAAATTTTTAAATTTTATTTATATTAATATATATATATATTAAGATTATTTATATTTAAAAAATAATTATAATATATATATATATAATTTTATATTATATATAATAATATAATATATTAAATATATATTTTAATATATTTAAATTATAAAAAATAAATTATTAATAATTAATTATTATTTTTTATATAAAAATTTTTAAAATATTTTTTATATAGTATATATATTTAAATTAATTTATATTTAATATATATAATTATAAATTAAATTGAAATATAAATATATTTTTATATATAATAATAAATATATAATTATATATAAAAATATCATATAATATTTTAATATATATTTTTTTATTTTTAATAATTTTTTTTTTTTTTTTTATTTTTATTTGTGTTTTTATTTTTTATTATATATATATAATTTTTATATAAATAAAAATTTAAAATATAATATATTTATAATATATAATAATTATATTAAAAAAAAAATATAATAATAAATATATATATTTTTTTTTTCCTTTTATTTATATTTTTTTTTTATTTTTTATTATATAAAAATATTATAATATAATATAAAAAAAAATTTAAATTAAAAAAAAAAAAAAAAAAAAATTAATATAAAAAAAAAAAAAAAAAAAAAAAAAAAAACAGAAAAAAAAAAAAAAAAAATATAAAATTTTTTTTTTTTTTATAAAAAAAAAAAAAAATTTTTTTATATTTTTTTTATTTTATAAATAAA
>NW_023653297.1:0-4965 GCF_015228065.2 Penaeus monodon
TTAAATTTTTCTTCTCTTTTCTTTAGAACCAAAAAAACTTTATTTCGATGAAACCGAAAATATGCTACATTATCTTCTACATCATGAACGTGAACTGAACGCAAAACCGCAGAGAGGCATCGTGATTATATAGATGCTCTATCATTGCGCGCGCGCGTGTGGTGGTGTGGTGTGTGGTGTGTGTGTGTGTGTGTGTGTGTGTGTGGTGTGTGTTGTGTGTGTGTGTGTGTGTGTGTGTTGTGTGTGTTGTGTGTGTGTGTGTGTGTGTGTGTGTGGTGTGCAGCTTCTGTGGAAGTACGAAATCAATACTTGGTGATGAGTTTTAGAACAGTATAATGATTCGTTTCCGTCATTATCATAAGTCTTGGCGTTTCTAAGAGACGCATCCGCATTCGAACAGCTGAGCGAGAAATACATATTACCTTGTTTACATTCGAGGAGGTGACTAGCAAAGTTTAAGAACCGACTCCTAGTCCTATGTGCTGTATGATATCTGATATATTAGAAAATCAAATCAATAAAAATTTATGTTCATTTAAATGAAATGAGAATTTAATCGCGCGCTCTACTTATATAAGTTGTATAAGCATTTTTTCTTCTGTTTGTCATACACGTCTGTTTATAGTACATGCGTTGGTGTAGATGGTATTAGCATACCAAACCTTTACAGCAACATAAAAATCTCATGTGTTTATGATAGAAATATTAATTTCCCGCTTGTTTGCTCATCCGGAATTTGAGTAGATTACAAAAAGAGCTATCTAGAAACAAACAAACAAACACGGAATCGTACATTTTTTTGCTTTTATGATATTGACTATTCATAAATTCCTGATATTTATTTTCCGGTTAATCCTAATATATGTTAAGTTAGTAAGAAATATACCCGATGACATAAGACGTCATAACGGCATGGGATATCCGGTGAAAAGAAGGTGCCAAGTCTATACATTTTTCGAGATGAACACAAGGCAAGCTGATAGTGCAAATAGAGGCCGCGTCCTTGGATGGGATAAAGTTATTTCTCTCCCAGCGAGAAGCCCAGAGTGTTGGGTATATCCCAGAAGATGGTGTACAGGTGAATGAGGTGGGGGGAGGAGGGAACCCTGAACGACCGGCTTCGTTCATCTCTGCATCTAAATTCACGAAGACCTGCAGTTCCCGGTAACAGTCGCACGGTGAAGAAAACCACTACATATAGATAGATAGGGTTGATTTTCTAAAATTATCTGCTGCGTCATTGGTGGCAAATACCTTGTGGGATTAAAATGTTGAAATATCGAAACTTTAAAAAAAAAATCTAACAATTCAGTTCTCATAATAAAACTAATACAATGAATATTGTATTAAAAATAAAGTGTAAATGTTATGCTTGAAAAAATAATAAATTATTGCTTAAATATTCATATATATATATATATATATATATATATATATATATATATATATATATTATACATATATAATATATATATATTATATATATATAATATATACTATATATATATATATTATATATATATATATATAGGGGCAGCATTGGCCGAGTGGTTAGAGAAACTCGGACTCAAGACTCTCACGACACCAATCTGAGTTCGAGGGTTCGAGTCACCGGCCGGCGCGTTGTTCCCTTGGGCAAGGAACTTCACCTCGATTGCCTACCTAGCCACTGGGTGCCAAGCCAGCCCAAGTCAGTGCTGGTCCCAAGCCCGGATAAAATAGAGAGAATGATTACCTAAAAAAATAATAATAATAATAAATAATAAAAAAAAAAAAAAAAAAAAAGGTACACCGGCACTCTCCGTGGAAAGGAACTGGGGACCCTACACGTACTCACTCCAAGAGCATCACAACATGAAAACTACAATTAGTATCATGCTGTGACCACGGCGGCTCAGACATGAACCTACCGTTAAAAGAGATATATATATATATATATATATATATATATATATTATATATATATTATATATATATATATATATATATATATCTTTATATTGGTCTCCCTTAGGAAACTATGAGATTTTCCTACGTCACAATCCTCCCTCAGTACAATTTTCAGCGTATATGAGGGAGACAAGTACATACGTCTTTGGTCTGAGAATGCTGTACATCTTTCCACTATATGTGCGCCTGTTATGACTCTTGGCATCCCTCACATACAAACTAAACGAGACAGCACTTGGAACGACATTTACGGTGTGATTTATATCAAGGGCAAACAGGGTCATGCTTTAAATGCTCCCTTGTGGGGCCCCCTTTCAGCTGATCTTCCAGTTAGAGATGTTTCCCACCAAAACTCTAAAATTCCTATCAGCAAGGAGGCTGTCATACATGTCATACAGCTTCATGAGTATGTCATGCTTCCAGATAGTATCACAAGCCTTTTCGACGTCAAGAAGGACTGGATGTGACGTCGCTGTGCGAAGGAATTCTGTATAGCAGTCTCCATCCTCACAGGGCATCTGTGGTCGATCTCAATTTTCTAAACCCATATTGATATGGGGTCAACACATTTTTCATTTTCTAGTAGCCATGTTAACTGAAGTATGCCATTTTCTCCATAAGCTTGCAGATGCAGGTGGTGAGAGAAAGTGGTCTGTAATTTTCTGGTATGGAAGCATCCTTACCAGGTTTGGGGAGGATGGCTATAGCTTCTTTCCATGTGGATGGTATTATTATTCTTATTGAATAGGTTCACCAGGGACTTTTTGGAGCCTCAGATAAGTGAGATATCACTTGACATGGAATATCCTCACCCCCCTGGGCAGAGCTACAAAGCAAAGTCCATCTCCCTGCGCAAATTGGCAAGTTATATGGAAGTTCTGCTGCAAATATCGAAGAATCCTGTTCAGCCCGAAGGAGGAAAATCGAGCAGTGCAAGATCTCTGTCATGGATTTAGCTCCTCATTTGCAACATCTTTGTTTGTCTGTGAGGATTATGCCATTTATCTTCAGAGTAAGTGGTAACACTGATGTGCTCTTTCCAGCGACCTTGTGCACCTTGTCCCACACCCATGCTAAAGGGGCCCCAGAGTTAATCGAGGAGACATATTGTCTCCACGACTGGAATCCACCAAAGTCGAGGTCAAGACAAAATCAAATTCATGGTGAAACTCGGGTTTGGGAGAATAGGCAACCATTGACGCTCTGGAATAAGTTTGTGGTGACAATGCTCCAAATAAATCAATAACCTACAAATGGATTAGGTGGTTCAGAAGTGGAAGAAACGAAATCGAAGGGGCAGGCTATCACATCAGTTTGTGAGGGAAAATATTGATGCTGTTCGTGACATGATTAAAAGAGTAAGCGAATAACCACTGAATCAGTAGCAGACACGCATTTCTGGGGGTCCTTAGGCTGTTTGCCCAGATCAGCAGAAAACGGGGTAAATCTTTCATGGAAATTTTGAACAATTTGGGATGAGGACTTTCTGCAGAGAACTGTGAAAGGAAATGAGTCAGGGCCTCTACCAGTACGACATCAAGAACAAAATTAAATCAAAGCGGGTGGCTGCCCAGGGCTGAAGTGGACCAGTCAAAGCAAAATTTTAGCGTTCAAGAGCCACTGTCTTCGGGGATGCAGAGGGATTTTGATGGTTGGCTTCTCGAGGGGCAAGAAAACATTTACATATGTTTATTATAAATGCGTTTTAAGAAAACTGTTCTAAAAAATCTCAGAAAACTTTTGGAAGCTACATCAACGCGTTCTCTTCCACCACGACCAATACACCCACTCACGGCGCTCAGCAGACAAGAGTTTTTGCTTCCTGAATTTTGACTGGAAATAGTCCGACATCCACCTTATAGCCCCCGATTTAGTCCCTCCGACTTCTTTTTGATTCCAAAAAAGTAAAAAAATCATTGAAAGGTCCAATTTTCCCCTCGGTTGAAAATGTAAAAGAGCTGCTTTGACATGGTTCGGTCACATTTCAGTTTTTACTCAAACATTTTTTTTTAAAGGCTGCTATCAATGTGTGTAGAAGTGTATTGCCCTTAATGAGCATATATTAAAAATAACATCATAACTGAAACCGTTTCTTTCAACTTTTTTTAAGCCCCATCGTGCAATTATATATTATAAAATTATATATATATATATATATATAATTTTATAATATATATATATATATTTTATTTTATTATATAAAATATATATATATATATTATATATATCAATAATATATCTATATATATTATATATATATATATATATATATATATATATGTTGTGTTTGTGTGTGTGGTGTTGTGTGTTGTGTGTGTGTGTGTTTTTGTACTATGTGTGGTGTGTGTGTGTGGTGTGTGTGGTGTGGTTGTGCGTGTATAATATATAATATATATATATTTTATTATATTTTATATATAAAATATATATATATATATATTATATATATATATATATAGTAATTGTCAGCTACATGCTAAGGTACTTTGCTTGTTATAGAAAGGGGTATAAAAGGTGTAAGAAATATAAAACCCCCTGATGATTTTATCCGTTGTTTTTCCCCTTTGCCCTATTTTAAAATGAGTCCCAGCAATTGTAGGGGGAAAAAATAATTTTCCGGAAAATTTAAAATATGTATTAAAAATTTTAATATAATATTAAATTTAAATTTAATTCTATTTCATAAATTGTGGATACTTTGAAATTAAGGGAAAAGGATAATAATTATTTTTTAATATTTTTAATTTTAAAATACCCTTTTCCCATAACAACAAACCACAAACACAAAACCATATAAAATATAATTTTATAATATATAATATATATATATATTATATATATATATTTTATATATTTTTTTTTTTTTTTAAGAAACAAAAAAAAAAAAAAAAAAAAAATAATATTTAAAAAACAAAACCCACAAAAAACACAACAAAAATATATATATAATTATATTTATTTATATTATTATATAAAAATAATTTTTTATATTATATATAATTTTATTCCAATTTT
>NW_023653298.1:0-2500 GCF_015228065.2 Penaeus monodon
ATTTTGTGGGTGTACTATTCCGAATAAATATAATGTTGCTTTCAGATATTTCTACGTCCCCTCCTAAAGGACTTGGGAACCGTGGGAACGAGGGATATTTTGGTGGGCCGCGGTCAAAAATAATATAACAGGATTCATTTCTGCTTGTCAATTACTCAAAATATGTAATTTATTTACAGTATACTCACCTAATTGTTGTCCACATTAATGACAGTTGCCACTCGCTTATAGCGGACAAACATCTACATATATTCTTGGAGGATATTTAGTTCTTCATATAATGAAGAACCTCCTGGTGCGTCGGCAATGCAGCAAATGTGCACATATTTTCACGGCACGGCAGCCGTCCCTGATGTATCACGAATAATCAAACCTTCCGTAACGCTTTGTTTAAACATAATTTGCGCTGGGTATAACCTACAGACGCACTGAACGTCCAGAAGAAGAAAAATCCTCAAGAAACGACTCTAACACCAATTTCCGGGTGAAAATTATTTTTTTTCCTGAAAGCTCTCGCACGAATCTAGCACTTGTTACTTTCGCAAACGAAGTACAATTACGATATCGGCCAAATTTTTTGGGGGAGGGCATGAACAGTATCTGGGAGACTGCACGGTAAAAACGAATTATCGAAGTACAACTTTCGGTAAATTAGTTATTATGAAGTCCTTCCTTCCTCCGCCTAGTCTGCAAAATCTTTACCTCGTGTGTTCTGGCAGGAAAGAGTCCGGGCAAATATCTGGATTTTTCACCGATAATTTCTTAGCTCGGCCAATAAATCTGCAATGACCAGCCTGCGAGTCTTCAAATCCTGCACCACTATCCGCCGGATTATTTCGCTAATGACATGATATTTTGCGCGTTAAAGGCGAAACACCTAATTCACAGCCTAGCCATGGCGTAACTGATTTGAATTTCACCTGACTTCCCTCGGGTCCAGCTTCTATTGTCACGTGATTATCTCTTACAAATCTTATGGCCCTAATAGACTGGTCGCTAGTGTCTATTGCCACTTCGCGGCCAAGTGCAGTTCCATTGGCTCATTTGATTTCCCGCGCTTCCGTCATTTGCCAGAATTCCGTCCAATTGTTACATCGCCTCGAGTTTTACATCCTCTCTACTACCCTAATTATTAGTTTGCAAAGGAAATGTCATAAGTGTTAGAATGTTACTTTCTATCGGATGACAACTTCAGATTCTTCATTTTTCGGTGTTAGGCATTGTCGCGTCGTCGTCTAGTCAGTCGTGTGTGCCCGACGCGCTATTATATAATATAGTCCACGTTATAACTGGAAGGTAACTCTGCCCGCTCGTTTTCGACTCAGTGTTTGATTAATTGTCATCAAATATATTTATTGATAATGTTCTCACATTGGATCATCCATTCATTTACCATTTTCATTAATTTGATTTAATTTCCATCGTTCAATTATATTGCTCATGTACATTATACAGGTTCATATGTCCGTGTGTATATATCTTATTTCATTGTAATATAAGTATTTGCTTGGTTGGCTGGACGGCAGCATAGGATTATCATGCTTAATTCTGATTGACGATTTATTATACAATCCTAAGTAAAAAAAAAAAAATATATATACTATATACATATACAATATTATATATATTATATATATTATATATATATAATATATTAATATATATATATATATATATTTTTTTTTTTTTTTTTTTTTTTTTTTTTTTTTTTTTTTTTTTTTTTTTTTTACTCGTGCCACTAGAAAATGTTCTTTTTGCTGTTTTGTAAATAAAGCAGTGGTTCGAGGGACGTTCAGCTGGGAGTGAGGCCACAAACCATGTCTCCTCTCTCCTTGGTTTTTGTTGTCCTAACAATTGTAGTGTTGCTATCTTTTTATTCCACTTAAAATTACCGATACTACGCATAGCTTATGCTAGATTTAATTTAATCTCGGTGTCCTTTCGTGAAATCTCTATAATATATAATACTGACTTGAGAGATTACAAAAACAAACTAATAAAAATATGAAGCTGCGATCGCAGGTTGCACTTGTAACGGTTTTCAGCGGTTAATTTATTGCGGTTCAGCGCCGGGCTTCATTAATCTTTGTAGATGAGTCGTTATCGAAAGTGATTCATGAACAGATTAAGTATACTAACTATTTATAGTTACTTCACTGAGAACTGGTCTACTTTGCTCCCTTGAAGTAAATACAGTTGCCGTTAACGTAATATGAACAGCAAGTTCATATTACGTTCCACATCAAACACTGGATATATTACTGGGTAGTCTCATTCTAGTACGTTTCTACAGATGGAGGATGTGCGCATTTTCACTGACTGCATTACCCTTTTATTGTGATTACGGCGTAAACAAATTGACATGCTCTCAACATTTCCTCGCTGCGTCATCTGCATTCAGGTAGGCCTATGTTTCCCACATGTTTTGATAGAACATGGGTGTGTGTGTGTATGGGGGGGGGGGGTCGATTATGGGCATCGCTTTCTCCCTCCTAAAAAA
>NW_023653299.1:0-12500 GCF_015228065.2 Penaeus monodon
TTGATTTACCATAAAAATAATTTTTTATTCAAACCTGTCCAAAAAAAACTTGAAGCTTAAGACACATTTTTAAAAATCGTTTTTTTTACTTTACTAATGATTGATATTTTTAAAAGGGGATAAATTTTTTTCTTGAGTTTTAAAATACCGTAGGTTACGTGTTTTCAATCAGTTTTTTGGGTTCGTTTTTACAGTAAATTAGCATGCAGTTCGCAATTATAAATCCAAAAAATTTTTCCCCAAAAAATTTGAATAATAAGGAAACTTTACGGAAAAACAGCAACGTCTTTTTTTGTGTGAAGTGATCATTTTTGGGAATAAAGAATAAGATGTTGTTTTTTAAGATAAAAGGGGGGGGCGGAAAGAAAAAAAGGACTACCCTTGTAAGATTTAATTGTATTTGTAAAACCCCTTTCTCTACTTTACTGATTCAGGGTTGTCGGTAAATTTCGATAATTAAAATCCACACGCTTTTACTATATTATCTCATTGTCTAATTTTAATAGGCTTCCTTAATAGTGAATGGGTTTTATTTGAATGTGATGAATAGGCCTTTATTCTTAAAGTTTTTTAAGGAACCTTAAAAATGAAAGATTAACTTACTTTATTTTTCCACCACCGCACCCCCCAAACCCCCCCTAAAAACCCAACTTCAGTCCACACATAACACACGCACGCACGACTCATCCTCAGAACAAAACCCAAATTAAAAACCATATTACTGTTAATACAATTTCAGAATTTGACAAAAATGCTTGTTTATTCGGTCAAAGCTTGTTTTCAGCTTCAAAAAAATTTCTTGGGTTTTAAAACTGGAATTAAAGTCGGGATTTTTTCAGTTCTTTATACTATCATATTTTTTCCAACCTAAACCAGTAAACAAGGGGATATGTTTAAGGCTAGTTTGAATTTAAGTTTTTTTTTTTTTTTTTTTTTTTTTTTTTTTTAAAAAACGGGGTTTGCAATCAAAAAAAAAAACTTTCACATTATTCAAATGCTTTATCATCTTTTTTTATGTATATTCAAATTTGGGAAATTTTTTCTGGATCTCCAGAATCTGTGCAAGATTCCGTGAGAATATAAAACCTGAAATCTCAATAGCATGGTCTTGACTTGTTACACAAGCTTTTAGTCAAACTTAACCCTTAAAACATGGGGAGGGCCGTTAAGGGTAAGTGGACAACTAACACGAAAAAAAGGGAAAACGCTCGTCTGTTAACTTTTCGATTTTTTTTAAAAGGGTTATTTCTGGCATTGATGCATTCACCTTTTATAGTGACCAATAGCAACAGTGATCATCCGGGAGCATGATACCTCCCACTGATAAGTCAGCTGAAGTTATGGAAAAAAAGAATAAAGTTTTTCCCCAAAAAACCAGAGTAGTTTCCCCGCAGGCTTCGCGTTGATAGTATTAATAACACTGCAGTTTTTTGGGCATTTTATTAAGCCCGTTTTAGTACGCGTAAAAGCCTGCAGTGCTTTTTAGAATACCGCAACAGTTACAGTAATGATAAATGACTTTTGTTTACTTTTTTTAGGATGACTGATCATACGACCCTTTGTAATTCGCGACCACGACCAAGGAGACTACCGAACTATGTCGGTCTGTCGTCAACCTGCTGAGGCCCCCCGGCGGGTCCTGTGATGGCGGAATTTTTGAGGGGAAGGGGGAGAGGGAGGGGGAAAGGGAGATGGAGGAAAGGGAAAGGGAAAGGGAAAAGGAGAGAGAGAGAGAGAGGAGAAGAGAGAAGAAAAAGAGAGAGAGAGAGAGAGAGAGAGAGAGAGAGAGATTTGAACCTGCTTAATACAATTCTGTGGCTTCCGAATAGTTTTGGGTAATAAATAGGCAGAAAGAACATACATACGAACACGCTGTGCTAAATATTCCCATGAACTCACACCCAAAAAAAAAAAAATAAAAAAAATATATAAAAAATCATTTTACCCCCAGGTACTTCCCCGTTCTTAACTTTCAAAACGCTTTCAGGTGTTTTTTAAAATTTCCCTTCAATTCTGAAAAAGACTTTTCCCCACCTCAGGGCCCCCTTGGCAACATTCCTACTCCGGGGGGTCGACGCGCTACCCTTTTCCGCATCCCCAGAAGGGGGACCTGAGGGCAGTCGCTGCGGGGGGCTTGCGCGTGGCCTCCATGGCCCCTCGAGCGACTGAATCCTCGAAGGAGAACCGGCGGACCATCGAGGGTGTTTTCGCGGGGCTAAAAAACGGGGAGAACCGGGGGTGTAGGGGAGACACTGCTGATATGTTATAAAGGCAGGATAAATGAACGAAAAGGTTAACGTGGTACACTACACCCACGCACACCACACACCCACACAACACACACACACACACACCCCACACCACCACACCACCACACAACACCCACACAGGGTTATATGTGTACATATATATATGTATATATATATTATATATATATATATATATATATATATAATTATATATATATTATATATATATATATATTACACTTAGTAATGTACAAAAACCACCCAACATGTGGCGTTGTTTTTTTTGAGGGTTTACAAAATTTATTTTTCTTTACCGCTATGCAAGCTTTTCTATATTTCTTCCTTTTTTTTTTATCTTGCTGCCTTTTACAATTCCATTTAATTTATTTTTTCCCCTTTCTGACGATACTCGGGATATGTAGTGCCGTTTGACACTTTTCTTTCATCTCTTGTTAAGGTTTTTAGTATTTTCT
Organism: Penaeus monodon; assembly: GCF_015228065.2. NCBI lineage: Eukaryota > Metazoa > Arthropoda > Malacostraca > Decapoda > Penaeidae > Penaeus > Penaeus monodon. The sequence goes on from NW_023653299.1 coordinate 2,723, forward strand.
CTCAGAAAAATGGCTCTGGGCAAATATCCTCCATTTTCCCTCATTTAAGTTTTCTTTCCCTACTATCTTTTCCCAAATTTTCACTTATTGTACATTTATGACCAATTAAATTTTTTCAAATATTTTGCATAATTCCATAATCCCTGGCGAGCAGACTAGATTTCCTCCAATTTAACAAAATGTAAAAACCTTACTTTATGATGCAATGCACTGCCTCTTGTGTGTGCGTGTGGGGTTTATATATATGGGTGGGTATTATATATAATATATATATATATTATATATATATATATATAATATATTATATATTATATAATCTTCTTCTTCTTTTTCTTCTACAGGCTTTTGCCCAGTTCAACTGGGGGGCCGGGGGCGGGTCTTCCTCCCCACCTCCCCATCCAGGCCTCCCCTCCCTACTCCCCCCGCTCATGTCCTCCTTGCTGAAGGTCCGGGGCATGGGCCCTTCCGTTCCGTTATATATATAATATTTTATATATATATATAATATTAATATATAAATTTTATATATATTTTAAATGTGTTGTGTGTGTGTTGTTTGGGGGTGTGTGGTTTTTGTGTGTGGGGTGTGTGTGGTGTGGTGTGTTCATTAACCTAGAATAAAAAGTTCCGATTGCTAATTTAAGTTACATCGTATTTTTTTAAAAATGCATCACCCCCCTTTCCCAAAAGGGAATTGGAAGCAGCGTTTCCCGTCATTGTTGCTTAATGATTCATTCCCGTGGGAAAGAAAACCCAAAGGCAATTTAAGTTAATTTTTATTAAATCTCGGTACAGTTTTTAATAAAATTAAAAAAGTCAGCCAACAGTGATTATTTAAACCTCACTTAAATTGATTTTTTTAATCATAAAATGATGGAAAATCCTTATTTTTTTAAATTTGGTTATTAATAAACACCCCCAAAACAGCAATACAAAAACTTATATTTTGTTATTTTTTAAATTTTATTTTTTTATTTCCTTATGCATAGCTTTTTTCTCTCTGAAGTTTGTCAGCATTATAGGTTTTTAAAAGGCCCCATGACCTTTTAAATTTTAAATCTTTAAATTATATATATATAATATATTATTTTAATATATATATATTATATATAATTATAAAATATTATATATATAACACACCACACACCAACACACCCAAAACCACACCACACACACCCCACACACACCCACACACACACAACACCAACACACACACACACACGCCCCCCCGGGCACCCCACGCCCCGAAAAATATAAAATATATATATAATATTATATATATTATATATATAATTATATATTTTTTTTATATTTTTTTTTCTTTCTTTTTTTTTTTTCTCTTTTTCTTTTTTTTTTTTTTTTTCTTTTCTTTTCTTTCTTCTTTTCTTTCAGTAAGCATCCACATAGCTCTAAATTTGGGAAAGGGGTACTGTAAATTTTTTTAAAATCGCACTGCCCATCTGTTTCAACTCTTTTTCCCCTCTCAAAGGTTTTTTTATAGCCTTTGTTCTCCCGTTGATAAACCTTTTTTAAAAAAGGGTAAAAAAAACATATTTTCTAGTCTTTTCCCCATTTCTAAAATAAACTGGTCTCAATCAGACAGCATCGTTTTTTTAAACCCTTTTTTTTTTTTTAAAGGGAAAAGGGAAAAGAAAAAGGGCCATTTTAAAGGAGAAAGTTGTATTTGTACATAATAAATACATGTCGGAACCTCCCCAAACGCTACATTCCCCCCTTCTTTCCGGGTGTTATTTTAAATGTACAGGTTCTGGACCATGGGGTGGGTTTACGTGTTTCCGTGGAGGGGGGGGAAAACGAACCTTATGGTTCCTTTTTTAAAGCCCGGGAGTATATTTTTTAATTTCCGGGGGTTTGCTCTAGCTTAACGACTAATGTAAACGTAAATGATATTTCTAAACGAAACCCCTTTTAAAACGTAGTGAAAGATTAATTTTTTCATGCTTCTGTATCTCGATCTTTGGTTTTTTCATTTACACTCCCTCTCATGCAGTCAAAGGGTTCGCTCAAAGGCCTAACAAGTAAAGCAAAAAAAAAAAAAAAAATTAAAAAATAAGTAAATTCCCTCGTAAAAACCAAAGTGATGGGTAACTGGCAAAGTGAGAAGAAAAATGAAAATTTTCCTTTTTTAAAAATATATATAATTTTTTCTCCATTCCCGGGTTTTATTTTTTTTTTCTTTGGGGTTAAAAAAAATATATGAAAATTCCAATACGTTGCCAACAACACTAAAAATAATTGTATGTTTTCTCCTAACATAACCCGCTATCATTTATCCACATGTAAAATTTAAAAACTATAAAGAAAAACGCCCAAATAAAAAAAAAGAAAAAAAACTTAAATCTTTTTAAAAATATAATGTGTATCAAAAAATCCCGAATGATATGATTTGTTTTCGCAGAAAAATTTAAAGAACATTTTTCAGGCCCCAGTAAATTTTAAACCCAGAAATAAAAATTTTTTCTTTTAGTTTTATTTTTGTCATCTTATGTAGCCCTGAACTAATTAAAATTATGGAAAAAAAACAGAAAAAAGATAAACTCATCCCCTGGGTTCGAAAAAAGGGGCGAACGTAAAAAAGTTTTTTAGGGCCTCTTTAAAAGTCAGAAAATCTTTCCTAAAGGGAAACCCACGCAAAGCCTTTTTTTCACAGAGGCTTTCCCGCTATTTACGCAAACACGGAAGCCAAAACCATGCACTACTTAGCGAAAACTGGCTTACGTGATGAAGGGGGGCCAAAGGCGGGGGTGAAAGGGAAAACACGCGGGGGAAGAATGCTTTGGGAATTTAGCAAGTGTGGGGTTTTTGTGTGTGTGTGTGGGTGTGTGTGTGTGTTTTGGTTTTGTGTGTGTGGTGTGTGTTTGGGGTTTTTGTGTGTGTGTTTTTGTGTGTGGTGGGGTGTGTGTTTTCTTGATGTAGATCGGTGTCTGTTTTCTCAAAATTTTTGTGTCTTTAAAGTACATCCCGTGAATCATTTTTGAAAAGCAAAATGTGTATATTGATGTGTTGGTGGAAGCTGGGGCTCAGTCAAATGATATGTTTTCTGTGTGCAGGTTTTCACAAGTTTGTGTGTTGTCGAATAAAAATTTCATTTATGTACTGGTGTATATGCACTAAAAACATTATGCTTTAAAAGGGGCCCCCACTTCAAATAATGTACAGCGTGGATATCCACTGGGTTTGTAACAATGGGGTGTGTTTTTGAAGGGGTGTTTTTTAACAAATGGGAATTTGAATCAGTGCATAGATGAAAATGTTAATTAATTTTTTTTTTAGTGTATGTGTGGGTAAACCCGGGGTAGTCTTAGGGAGACTTAAAAATTTTCTTTTCCCCTGTGGTGTCCCAGCGCCCACGAAAGTTTCCCCTGCTGCTCCCTGTTCTGACCGCCTATCCCGCTGGGGGTACACCAAACATGTAAACCCGGGTTTGTAAATGTTGGGGGGAGTAGGGCGGGCCAGGGGGAAGCTCTCGTTCTTGACTGTGAAACGAGGGTTCCCGACGGTGGGGGCCCGGTTCCCGGGGAAGGGGCCGCGGTAAAAGGGGGGGGGAAAAATTTTCTGGGGTTGCGAAGGGCCTCGGCCGCTGCTCATGCTTTTTTTGGGACGAGTTTTTTTATTTTTTGTTTTGGTATTTACAGTGCTGCACCAGGCCCTGTTACTACGGCGTTACCAGTGAAAGGGGTTTGGGGGCACCCTTGGGGGCATTGGAGGGCCCCGGGGAGGCACCCCCGCTCCATTTTTGCTGGTGCACCCCTGCCCCCGACCCCTCCTGAGGGCGAAGCTCCCTCACCTTTGCGGGCCCCAAAGTGCCTCCATTATTGCTGTATGATCGGAGTGTTCATTAATCCCCCAAAAGGACAGCGAACTCCGCATCCCGCGGCCCCCCATTTCCCCCCTTTGGTCTGACTCGGAGCCGGGCTCCCAAATACTATTGCTATTTTTTTAACTTGGCCTTTTATGGGGCTCGGATTTTGAAATTTTTTGTACTGATTTGGGAAAGTTATTTTTGGGCCCCTCTGTTACCTTTAGACCCCATCGTATTAAAGGGCATTTTTTATTCTGATTGAAAAATTGGGATTTTTTGTTATTTTTTTTAAAAAAAGGATTTTCTTTTGTTTTAAACCTTTAAACCAGATTAAAACCCCCTGTTTAAAAGCCAGGAAGGAACCCCCCTTTGAAAACCCTTCCCCTCCATCTGCTCCCGTCAAAGCCCCTTTGTCTGTCTTCACTTTTATTTTTTGAAGTAAACGTGCTCCCCGTCTAAAAGAGCCAAGGGTTTATTGTCCCCCCTTTTCCCCTTTTGGGTCATGGGTCCCCGGGAAATAAAAACCCGTAAATCAGCCCAAGACCCCTGAGCTCCAAAACTGCATCTGCTCAGGAGACCTTTTTTCCTCGCTTTTGATCCCGTTAAAGGTCCCATTTTTTTTTCCGTAAAAAAATCTGACCGTCAACGCTGTAGGGTTAGGGGGAGTACGCAGCAAGTTCCCCCCATAACTTGAGACTGTTTTGCTCAGTCGCGGGAAAAGCGCTTTGTTGTGACGGGCCTTTCCCGTCTGGGTCTTCTTGGGAGTTTTAAAGTCCCCGAAAGGATTGTTTGGGGTGTGAGGCTCCCCGGTCAAGTTGTACTGGGAAACGTGAGTGGGCCCCGGGGGCGTCAGGAACGCCCTTGTCTTGGGTGGTCGGATTTTGTCCTTATACACTTTGACTGTGACTGAACTGTGGGATAGGGGGGCTCGGGCTCCCTGGACATGGTTTGGGTTCGGAAAGGGAAAGGTAAAAGGCCCCCCGCTGTAAATAGCAAAAGTCGGGAGGGTGTGGGCCGGGAGGGACGTAGCCCGGGAGGTTTTACCTCACGTCGCGGGGCGCGGGCGGTGGAATTTTCGGCGGCTGAGCCTGGGGAAAAAATTTTCCTGATCCGGCCTGGTGCCGTCCACGAACTGGCGGAAGGTAAAGGCGAGGGGGGCTCCTGAGTAGCCAGGGCGGGGGCGCTGAGGGCCCTTTAGGAGCTACCAATTGTCGCTGGACTGAGGGGCCGGGGGGTCATCGAGGGGGACGGGGCGCGGGCTTTTTGCGGCCGGGAAAAAAAGGGGCGATTCTCTCGTCTGCTCCGGGCCGGCTGTTAAAGGACCTGGCGCGGGGCGACACAGTCGGGTCAGCGACAGGGTTTTTGCAGATGATAGTATCCCCTTTTTATTGCGAAAAATTTCCCATTATCATTTTCCCAATAAACCAATTTTAAACCTTTTTTAACCCCTTTCTTCTCCCTACCATCTAATCATCCTTTACTTGCAGTAAACGCTTTTTTTTTGCGCAACCAACCCCACTTATTTTGGCATCCCGTCCAATTCTCGGGGCCATGTCACCCCATTCGCCCCCCAAATCCTCTGCCTTTCCTCTGCAGCCTGGAGGCACGCGGGGCACTGGCAAACCCGAGAAGGGCCTTTCCCCACCACGGGGACCAGGCCCATGCGCTGGGGAGGGGGAAGGCCCGAAAGTACATGAAAAATTTAAATTTTGGGAATTTAAAGGGTTTGGGGTGGGGGCCCCCCCTTCCTTTTTTTTGGGGGGATATTCTACTTTTTTCCCGATATTTGCAGGTAACCTGAATTAATGGCGATAATCACAAATTTTCTATTAACAGTTCTGTTCTCTTTTTTTAGTTCTAAACGTAGCTTTATATAAAAGGGGATTATATACGCTATTTCGAAGCCGTTCAAGAAAAGTTGTCTTAAAGGGCAACAAAAAAGTACCATTAAAAAAAAATATAAAGTAAAAAAGGAAAAACGTAAGCAAAATTCCCCCGGAAGGGCAAGAAACATGCCCTAAAACCTTTTCGCTTTAATTTCTGATGCCCCCGAAGAAGTAGCAGAACGCCTTTCCTTTTCCTTCCTGTCGTTGTTTTTGTTAAATTGGGTTTAGCAGGAAGCCCCCCTACGTATAAAAGCGGGGAAGGGGGGAGTGGGGTAATTTTAATCAAAATAATTTTTTGTCCGGTATGTAAGAATAGGAGTTGAAAGATTTGGGTTTGATTTTGCATTTGCAATTGCCTTTTTACAGATTTTTCCCCCTCAAGAAGTTCGCTTGATAAAAATTTTTAAAATTCATAAACAGGAGGGAAAAAAAAAAATTAATTGGAATGCTTCTCAAAGGGGTTTTTTTGGGGCGTGTGGGGGAAGGAAGTTGGCTTTGGGGGGGGGGGTTAAGGGGTTTGGGGAGGGGTAAAGGGCGTGAGGGAGGTGTATGTGGGGGGGTAAGGAATGTAACCGGGGGGAGTGTAAAAGTGGGGAAAAGGGGATTAGGACCAGGTGGGGGGAAGGGGGCCCCCTGTTTTAAAAAAAGTTTAAGGGGGGAGGGGGGGGAATTGGAGGGGGGGGGAGAGGGGGCCACGGGTCTCACATTTCCCTCTCGCTTCGCTTTTTCTAATACGCTTTCTGGAAAATTTTTCCCCAAAGAATTCGTCGCCCTTAAAAGAACCGGGGAAGGGGAGGGGGGAGGGATGTGCCTGGGGGGGCCTCGAGGGGCGGAGAAAGAAAATTTGGGTTTTCGGAGAGATATCGCAAATGAAAATAGTTGAAGATATTTGATTTACTTTGATGCGCGCGCGCTCCCACCACCACACCACACACCAACCCCAAAACACACCACACCACCCCACAACACACACCCACACACCACACACACACCACACACACAAAACCCCACACACACCCTCACACACCACACCACCACTGTATACGCATACACATACTTTCACCACAAAAGCTGAAAGAATAGCCCCCTGCTGCCATTAAAATGTTATTTAATGAGATTTTTTGTAATTACTTTTATTGTTTAAACAATTAAGAGCAAAATTTACAACGAAAATTTTACATAAAAATTTGTTAACGGGAAAAGTTTGTATTAAGTGCATTTTACCAAAAATATACTCACACTGTCCTTTTTTTGGGTTTATGCAGATCTTACCCTGTAAAATTTCCCCTGCTAACTCTCTCTCTCTCTCTCTTTTCTCTCTCTCTCTCTCTCTCTCTCTCTCTCTCCTCTCCCCCTCTCTCTCTCTCTCCTCTCTCTCCCCTCTCTCTCCCCTCTCTCTCTTTGGAAATTTTTTCCAAAAAGCTGCCCCTTTTAAAATTTTTTCTAAAAAAAGAAAAAGAAATTTCCCTTTAAAAATTTCAAACTTCTGGACAAAATATAAGCAGACGACTTTTTTTTTGGGGAGCGTTCGGGGAAAAAACTAAATCTGGCCGCCGGGGGAGGTTTTAGAAAAAAAAGTTTATATATAAATTTTATATATAAAATATATATAAAAATAAAATATATATATAATATATATATAATATTTTATATATATATGTATATATTATATATATAAAATATTATATATATATATAAAAGATGATAGATAGTAGATAGTTTGATAATAGGTACTGGGATATATGTTTTGTATATATTTTTGTATAATATAAAAATATATATATATATATTATTTTTTATAAATATATATATATATTATATAATATTTTATATTTATATTTATTTTTTTTTATTATATTTTAAAATTGCTGCAAAACACAAACCAAAAAATATATTACATACCCACATAAAAATAGGGCCCGCCACCTTCATCGAAAGTCGACTAAAGGCATTACTGTCTCTACCCCTGCCGTATAGATTTAATTTCCCAAAGCCTGGGGGGGGGGGAAAAAAATGAGGCCAAAATTTTTGAAGACCCCATACCATTGGCACCAACGGCGTCGCAGGAAATTGCCAAACGAGGTTGCAAACGAAAACAAATTCCCTTTGGGGGACTCCGGCTCCAGATTTTTCCTCAGGGGGTAGACTCCCGAACCCTTTTTTCATCCTATAAATACTACAAGGCGTAAATTTTTTTGTAAAAGGTAGACCCCCCATAGTCTTTGACCATCCCCGGGGCTGAACTAAAAGGGCACCCAAGAGGGGCTGAACTTGGTATCTAGGAAAGACAAAAACCCTTTTTTTTAAACAAAATGTATATAATATATATATTATTATTTTTAAAAATATATATATATATATTTAATATATATATTTCTTGGGCCCACCTTCAGTCGATGTCGATATACATCAGGGGTCTCTCCCATTTTTTTCGAAAGGGGTGAGTCAATCCCCTGGGCGAAAGAACATGAGGACAAACTGTTTGCCTTGAAACCAGCAGTTGTTTAAAATCCAGGGGAACGCAAAACCCGTTTAGGGTTTTTGGCACCTCCCAAACACATGCATATATATAAATATAATATATATATCTATATATTATTTTATATATATAAAAATATATATATATATATATATTATATTAATATATAAAAAAAAAAAAGGGGTTTAAAATTAAACATCATTTTCCCCGCCTGGGTCTTCCCGCGGGACGTATCCCTTTCCCCCAATCTTTTCCCAAACCCTTTGTCTTCTTGTGTTTTTTTTTTTCCATCTCGGCCCCAAAATTTCGTTATTTCGTCGCGCCATCTTGTCTTTGGGCCCGGGCGCCTTGGTCTTTTTATATTATTTTATACCCCACTGAAAACTTCTTTGTCCATCTTTTTATCCTTCCCCCGAGTAAAAAGACCTCCCCCATTCCCCTTTTTTTCGGGGTGCCGCAAGTATATCTTCTATTTTTGTTGTTCCCGATCCACGTCCCCCTCACCCTATCTCTTAGGCAAATTTCCCCCGGGCATCAGTCTTTCCTCCCTCCCCTGGGCCTTTTAGTTTCCCCCTCCAGTAATTTGGGTTTTACCCCGTTTCCGATCCTAAGGGCATAACTGGGAGGACACATTGGTTTTAAAACTTTTTCCCTTTTTAAAAATAATGGCAAAGAAACCCCTTTTGTATCTACTGTGTCTGCCAAAGGCGCTCCAGCCTAGACGGGTGCCCTCGCTTTAAATTTTCCCCTTCGCTTGATGTGTTTGTCTGTACGAGTTGTTTCCCAGGGATTTACTTGTCCCCCTACCTCTAGTACTTTTGCCTTGTACTTGTATCTGTTCGGGGCTGAAATCTAAATGTTGACCCTGATCTTATCTTTTTTTTTTTAAAAAATTTTTTTTTTTTTTTTTTAAAATTTATTTTTTTTTTTTAAATTTTTTTTAAAAAAAATATTTTTTTTAAAAATTTTTTGCCTTTTTCCCCCAAATTTTTTCCCCCTTTTTTTTCCCCCGGTTTTTTTTTTTTTTCCCCCCCCCCCTTTTCCCAATTTTTTTTTTTTTTTTTCCGGGGGGTTTTTTTTTCCCCCTTTTTTATTTTTTTTTTTTAAAAACCTTTTCCCCCCTTTTTCCCCTTTAAAATTTTTTTAAACCCAATTTTTCTTTTTTGGGGTTTCAAAAGGGTTTCCCTTTCTTTTTTTTTTTTTGGGGGGTTTTTTTTTGGGGGGGAAACCCCCCCCCTTTTTTGGGTTTTTTTTTAAATCCAAAAAAAAAAGGGGGTTTTTTTTTTTTTAAAAAAAAAGGCCTTTGGTTTTTTTTTTTTTCCCCCCCTTTTTTTGGTTCCCCTTTTTTCCTTTTCCCCTTTTTGGGTTTTTCCCTTTTTAAAAAGGTTTTAAAAAAATTTTGGGCCTTTTTTTGTTTTTTTTTTTCTTTGGGTTTTTCCTTTCCCCCTTTTTCCCTTTTTTTTTTTCCCCCTTTTTTTTTTTTTTTTTTTTTTTTTGGGCATTTTTTTTTTAAAAAATTTATTTTTTTTTAATTTTTTTTTCTTTTTTTGTTTTTTTTCCCTCTTTTTTTTAAACCCCGGAAAAAGGTTT
>NW_023653299.1:17500-25000 GCF_015228065.2 Penaeus monodon
AAAATATAATTATTGCGTGTGTGTGTGTGTGTGTGTGGTGTGTGTGTGTGTGTGTGTGTGTGTGGGTGTGTGTGTGTGTGTGTGTGTGTGTGTGTGTGTGTGTGTGTGTTGTGTGTGTGTGTGTGCGGTGTATATGTATATATGTATATATGTATATGTGTATATGTATATGCATATGCGTATGTATAAAGTTTGTGTATATATATGTATATGTGTATAATAAACCGAAATGGAACCATTTCGGTTTTTATTCGTCTGAAGAGGAACTCGTGAAGAGTTCAAAACTGTGGCTGTTTTCCATTTCATCTTTGTGTACACGTTACTGTGTTTGTGTTGATATACACATATATACACCTTAGAACCGCCTTTTCAAAAGCGTGAGACAGTAAGCTGAATCTCTCCTTCCCAACACGGAACGTACAAATATTCTGGGTCGCTTCACCCAAGGAAACCCCAAGTAAGTCTGAGTATTAAAGACTTGAAGGCCTCAGGCTCGGATGAACACCATGCTGTGTGAGTTACTATTTATGTACAATTCAAAATTTCCCGACGGGTGTGTGTATATTATATTGCGGTGGACTGAATATATCTGCGCGCGGGCGTATGTTGGTGTGTGTGTTTTGTGTGTGGTGTGTGTGTGTGTGTGTGTGTGTGTGTGTGTGTGTTGTGTGTGTGCGTGTGTGTGTGTGTGTGGTTGGTGGGGTTGCATGTATGTAGGGTGTGTGTTGTGTGTGTGTGTGTTAGTGTGTGCGTGTGTGTGTGTGTGTGTGTGTGTTTGTGTGTGTGTTTATGTGCATATATAGAATAGTCTTCATTCCGTCGAGATGTTGCCAACCAATTGCGTTCTTAGGTTTAGACAATAGTTCATTATCCTTCCTTTACTGCCAAATAAGTGTCTTGTTTTCATCTCCATTTTCGTTTGGAGAAGCTCATCCTTTTCGAAACTCTCAGAGGGGTGCCTGCCTATGTTTCCCGGCCCCTTGAACTAATTTTAAACCTATTAAATATAACCCAACCAAAACCTAGCCTAACCTAACCTACCCAACCCAACCCAGCCCAACGCAACCCAACTTAACCGGGCTTTCGTCTCACCCAAAGACAGGTGAACAAGGATGGACCTCTGGCCAACGTCCCTAGACAGTAGCAAAGGGCGTGACAAAGCGAAACCGTGGGCTCTCGACGGTCTGCAAGTCACGCAGAATGCCCTCGGGACAGCTTTCCGTCGTCATGGTGGTCCACTAACATGCTTTTGGCGCTCTTTGTCGCTGTTGCTGTGGTGGTTCATGAATGTGACTCTGTTTTCTTTTGCGTTGTCATAGCGATATCTCAGTTTTACTCATATATTATCAGATAAAAATTCCTACGTAAACCCAAAGAACAAACGAAGTCACTTTACGCTACTTGTGTCATTTTTGCACAGAATCGGACTGCTTCTCGGGATCAGCTCAGTCATGACAAAAGTTTGGTCTTGTTTCCATCTAGTTGACGAACTGAAGAGTACGGGTTGTTAGTGGTTGTCATTTGTGTGTGCTCTTATATCATTTTATCATTCTCCATTTTATATTGGTTTATTATTCTCTTCCCTGTCTCTCCTCTCTGTCTCTTCTCTCTCTTCTCTCTTCTCTCTCTCTCTTCTCTCTCTCCGTTTCCTTAATGATCCAGTTCCATTACGATATTGTACATATTACATATTATAATACAATGTGTCATTTTCCCCTCAGGGCACGGGCCGTGGGGATCAGCTGTAAAGGGGGACGTAGAATAAAAAGGCCCCCACCGCTTTCTATAATGAAAAACACAGAGCAACCTAAAACAAAATCTATGGAAGCAAAGGTCACGCACCTGAATCCGGATTTTCCTTTACGGGAACGCGGTCGGATGTCCGTTACGGGGTTTGACATTGGCATTGGAGGGGGGGCCATTAAACATAAAAACGGCCCTTTTGTGGGTCTGTGGGTATGTGGCACGGAAATTGGGTCTCGCCAGCAAGTTGCCAGTATTGGGTAAAGGGTAGGGAGAGAATTTCGTATTTATGTGTGTGTTGGTGGCGAGTGTGTGTGTGTGTTGTGTGTGTGTGTGTTTGTGTGTGTGTGTGTGTGGTGTGTTGTGTGTGTGTGTGTGTGTGTGTAGTGTGTGTGTTGCGCGTGTGTCCGTCTGTGTGTGTGCGGGTTTCATATTATATACCTCGATATATATTTTTTTTTTTTTTCAATTGCATCAAACAAATAAAAAATAAGATCAGTTGCAAGCGTCAAAACAGAGGGGATACCAAAGATAAGGCCAAGAGCGACATATGGCCAAGAAATTACGCTGCTAATCGACCGTAAAACGCAGCTAGTAAGATAATGAAGCCTTTTCAACACGCACTCCAATTCCAGTTCCTCAGACCAGATGGCGACGTGAGCCGTGCGATGCTGGATCCTGATAACAGTAATCAGCGAGAGAGAGAGAGAAAAGAGAGAGAGAAAAGAGAGAGAGAGGAAGAGAGAGGAGAGAGAAGAGAGAGAAGAGAGAGAGAGAGAGAGAGAGGAGCAGCGAAAGGGCCCACGCACAGGACTGGGAGCACCTCGAACGCTTGTGCCCCTACTGACCTAAATCGATCTTTGCACAGTGCTAGTTTCGGCTGTGAGCCCAATGGGCCCTCGCTGACTCTCCGTCAAAGGGAGGAAAGCCGGAAACGCCAAGTGGCGTCTGGGGAAGGGGCGAGGGGTTGGGGGGGAGGAGGTCACATCCTTGCTTCCATATATATATATATATATATATATATTATATATATATATATATATATATATATATATTTATATATGTATATATATTACAAGTGGAAGGGGCTAGATCGAGTTTTGTGGCGAAGGGATGGGTGGAGGGTCCACGGGTTGCTTCAAACTGAAACATACCGTTAAAATTTATAAAGAGTATATATAATACAAAATATATATATATTATATATATATATATATAATATATATAGATATATATATATATATTTTGTTCTGTGTGTGTGTGTGTGTGTGGGGTGTGTGGTGTTGTGTGTGGTGTGTGTTGTGTGTGTGGGATATAAATAAATAAATAAATAAATAATATAATAATAAATAAAAAAAATATATATATATATATATTATTATATATTATATATATATATACTATATAAAACCAATATGTGTGTGTGTGTGTTGTGTGTGTGTGTGTGTGTGTGTGTGTGTGTGTGTGTGTGTGTGTGGTGTGTATATAATATATATATTAATATATATATATATATATTATATATAATATATACTATATACAAATATATAATCACTACATATATGTATATATGTATATATACCAATTTCATACCATATATATATACACACACATCATATGTGTATACATATTTATATATATAAATATAACCATATATATATCATATATATGTGTTACATATATAACATGTGAATATGTAAACATATACATATATATTAAAATATATTATATATATATATAAATATTATATATATATATGTTTATAACATAATGTATATATTCGTATATATTACCATGTAAAAGTGTATGTGTTTATATATAACAATGTATATATATTATATATTTTATATATATATAATATATTTTATATATATATATATATATTTATATATAATATATATATATATATATATATAATATAGAATTCAGCACACACCCCACACCACAACCATATATATACGTATATATATTATATAATATTTTATATATATATATATATATATATATGTATATATTTGTTTTGTGTGTGTGTGTGTTGTGTGTGTGGTGTTTTTGTGTGTGTGTGTGGTGGGGTGTGTGTGTGTGTGTGTGTGTTTGTGTGTGGTGCATGAACGCACACGCAAAATCGCCCGCCCCGCGGAGAGAGTACATGTACGGATTTGATAAAACTGGGCTAACTGGATACGATAGTGATGCCCGACCGCTGCCTTGTAGTTTAGTCCGGGTATGGTCAAAGGCTATGGGATTCCCTAAAACAATCCACTGCCTTGTGGCATCTATAGAATGAAAAGGTTTCGGAAGTCAGCCCCGAGGAAAAATCGGTGCCGGAGTCCCGCAGGCAGTTCGTTATCGCTTGCGGTCTGGTTGTGGCGACCCGCTGGTCCCAAACCGTATCGGTCTATGCCGTTCCTTTGGATCCATCAGCTGCGTAAGAGAGGGAGCATGCTACATGGGCAACACCTTGCTCCTCACATTCTTTCGCTCAAGCATTGATTTCCCCCTATATGGGAGTGCGTAGAGACAATAATGACAATTCAACATCCACTTCGAGGGGTGTGTGGTGTGGTGTGTGTGTGTGTGTGTGTGTGTGTGTGTGGGAGTGTGTTGGGGTGTATGTGTCTGTGGAGTGTTGTGGGGGTGTGTGTGTGGGGTGTGTGTGAATTACAATATAAATTGTATATGTAAATATACATATATATATAATATTATATATATATATAATATAAGATATATATATATATTATATATATTATATATTATATATATATATATATATATATATACCACACACACACACAATTTTCTTCTATTTAGAGACCATTATTTTTCTTCATTTCCCGCCCACGGCCTGAGTGCACTTATCAGACCATGACCAGCCGTTTTGGGCGCGCGGTGGAACGAGACCAGTGAAAGGAAAAAGTTGTAAATAAATCTCGGGAAAGCTCTTTACCATTCCTTGAAGGGGACAGCTGAAAAGAAAGGCAAAAGGAAATGATGTCAGAAAGACGTAAGGGTAGGGTTGCAAAGGGTTCTTTGCGTATGAAATTTCATCGTTTAAATTTATAATTCCTGTTGATGACTCAAATTCCATCCTTCTAACCATCCTTCCTCTCTCTTTCCCATCCCTTCTATTTCTACTTTATTATCCTTACAGCCTCCTTCACATTTTTCTTCAAATTGGGAAAAACCTTTATTTTGAGCCTATGTGAGCGCATGTAAGTACTCTACGCTCTACCTTGGCTCATTGTTTCCTTGCATACATGACTTAGCACTATCCCCCCACCCACCCCTCCCTCCCTCCTCTCTTTCCCCTGCTCTTTTCCCCTTATCTTCTTCTATGGGCCTCTCTTTTCTATTTAAACCCCCCCCCCCCTCTCCTCTCTCCCCTTCTTCCCCCTCCCCTCCCTTCCCCTTTCGCCTCCACCTCTTCCTCCCCCACCCCCTTTCCCTTTTCCCGTAATCAGTGAGAGGCATGCAGCTTTCGAACTTAGGCATTAATAGGTCACGAAAGAGGCAAAAGTTTGCGGTCTGATTGAGTATGTATGCTATTGTATAAGGGAGTGTGTGTGTGTTGTATGTATATATGTTTTTGTATGTATGTATGTATGGATGTATGTATGTATTATGTATGAGTATGTATGTGTAAAATGTTTTTACATAATATATAATTTTATATATATATATACCCATATATAAAATAATATTTTATTATATATATCAATAATAATTATATATTATAATAATTATTTTGAGTGCAGCGTGCGTGTGGTGTGTGTGTGTGGGGTGTGTGGTGGGTGTGTGTGTGTGTGTGTGTGTGTGTGGTGTGTGTGTGTGTGTGTGTGGGGTGGGGGGTTTTCTTTCCAAAATGGCGAATTTTGGGCAGTACTTTTTTATTTGTTATTATTCTTATTATTCTATGATAACACATACCACTTTGATATTGCAAATGTATTTTATTCAGGAAGGTTCTAAAACTAAATACCAGTCAAACTAGATGTCGAAGTAAGATGTCAATTGCTTTACTACTACTGCACTTATACTACCCCCTTCTGCTACTTCTGATACTTATTACTATTACTATTCTACTCTGTTTTTCAACTACTACTACACTTATAAATATAATAGAAAAAATAATAATAAAAATAATAATAATAAAAATAAAAATGTAATGTATAATAAAATTAAAAACAATAAAATAATAATATAATAATAATAATTAAAAATAAAAAAATAATAATATAAAAATAATAAAATAAAAAATAAAATATTAAATGAAAATATTAATTTATTAAAATATATATAATGATGTGGTAAAAAAAAAATGATAATAGTAAAGTAAAATATAATAACCAACATATAAGAAATAATGGGAGTGTAGAAATGAATTGATGATGATGTGTGATGATGTGTGTGTTGTTGTGTTGGGTGGTGTGTGATGTGGGGAGGGGTTCCCCCCTTTTCCCCCTTTATAATTATGATATAAAATGTTACATTTTTTAATATATAATTTAATAATTAAAAATAATAATAATTAAAAATAATAAAAAACCCAAACCCAAAAAAATAAAAGGTACCCTTTGGTAGAGCTCTCGTTGGCCCCCCAAGCAGGAAAAATGGGGGAGAAAGGGCGACTATGCAAGATGTAAAAGCGGGGGTGTACGCCCAGGGCAGACGAGGCGCGAACACGGCCGTAGAAAGCGGAACGGACATTTGCGATGAAAAAAAAGTATTTTTTTTTTTCCTGTTTCTTTCGTTCTTTCACCGTGCTGTGGCGCCCCCCCTCATAGAGTAGGATGTAAACGCGGAAAAAGTTCTTCCTTCTTTCTTCTTTTGTGGCAAGTGTGCACAAAATGAAAAAAAAAAAGCACATTTTGGACCTGTTTCTAAAAAGGTCCCAAAGGAAAACTCGTTTATACAACTTACGTCAAAATTTATTACTTAATCTAAGGGTGTAGTATTTCTTTTGTTTTTAAAAGCATTTCATAGTTATCTTACTATGTTTCCCCCATCTATTTTTTTTGGATTCGCAATTTTTTATGGATAGGGGGTAGGCAATCACAAATAACTTGGAAATTAACATGAAATTATGCTTTACTTTTTTTTTTTTAAGATTGTTACTCTTTGACGATAACATAAAATTTTCCCGGGGAAAGTGTGAGTAGAAGAACTTTTAATAACTTTCAACTCTCTTATTATTCTAAAAATATTGCCAACTTATAACGTCGAAGAAATGGATTAGACCAGGTTGCCTTGTTTCATTTGAGCTGTAAAAGCCCATTTAAAGACCGAAATGGCTCACTTTTTTTCAAAGGGCGATATCTTAAAATACAGCTATAAAAGGGGTTTTTTAATGTGGATTTTTTAACTCTTTATGCTATTTCTTACCAAAGAAAATAATTACCCCACGGGAAACTTATCAGTATTTATTAAAAAGCGTTTCTGAAGACAACAACAAGAGGTGTACAGCAAGTACTTCTGATTTTAACGCAAGCCGGGGACAAACCGACGCACTGGAAGCAAGATCGGCGGGACCTTCTCATGGATTGGCTACTTGGAAGAAACCTAAACCACTTCCTTAAACCAAACATCGCTATTTGGCGAGTTGCTGGGGAAAGGGGATAAAAAACCCTTTTCGAAGTCCGCACCCCGTTGGGCCCACTGTTTATCCCTTTCTTCTGGACGGGTTTGAATTCATTTGAAAACTCATTTCAATCGTATATTTAAAAATCTTTTAAACATTAACGCAGAATCTCTTAC
>NW_023653301.1:0-4964 GCF_015228065.2 Penaeus monodon
GGTTTTTAGGGGGGTTCCCCATTTCCCTTTCCAGGGAGAGTGCTGGTGTTCCCTTTTTTTAGGTAATCATTTCTCTATTTTACCCGGGCTTTGGGGCCCAGCACTGATTGGGCTTCTTGGCCACCCGTGGCTAGGTAGGCATTCAAGGTAAAGTTCCTTGCCCAAGGGAAAACCCCCGGCCGGTGACTCAAACCCCTTAAACTGGGATTGCCGTCGTACAGCCCGACGCCTAACCATTGGGGCCACCGGGGCCTTGACGATCGGGGTTTTTCCCATGATTTTTTTTTGGCAATTTAAGGGGTGGTTTCCCATTGCCCCGCCCGGTGTTTTTTATCGAGTCACCTCTTTTTTTCCCCCGGCACTGATTTGGGGCTAAAAATTTAAAATATATAATTATATATATATTATATTTTTATATTTTTATATCTATATATATATATATATATATATATATTATATTATATATATATATATATTATAATAAAAATATATGAAGAAGAACTAGTACATCCGATTTTTTAATGAAAATCTCTTTCTCCCTTTTAGAATAAGTCGCGTTTTATTCTCCAAAGGAATCTTCCTTTGCAAGATTTAGCGATCCTTCAGCTTTCCCACTGGCGACGGGTTATTTGATATGCAGTCTTATTGCAAAGATTCATTCAAGCATTTTTTTTTGCGATTTTTTTTGGAAAAAGCTGCATTTTGATTCACCTTTTTTCAAATCCTTTTCAATTCTGACTTGGAGACAGACGGAGATTTTCCCCAATGAATTGAAACCGGTTTCTTTTCCAACTTGAAATTAATTTTCAAATTTTTTCTGATACTGTTTTTTGATTTTTTGTCACTGGAACCAGTCGTAAAAATAAAGGTGAATATTCACGCCCCCTCTAAAAATTTTAAAAAATCCTTGGAGCAAAGAAAATCCCAAAAAAAGCATCTTGAACTGAAATTTATTTGTATATTTGAAAGGATTGACGAGTCTTTTTTTTTGGACTTCGAACATGTGATTAGAAAAAAAAATTTGTACCTTTTTTTCCTCTATCACACCCTATCATAATATAGATACTGAAGCTAGTGTTTGGGTTTTCTTTATTTTCCCTTTTTAAAAAACCTAATGGCCATGTAATGCCCTTCCTTTCCCTTGTTCATCTAATAACCATTGGTCCTACCACCAGAAAGGGGGCCTTGGACACACCTCTTGGGTTTTTTGTACTGTACCTCCCCCCATAGAATGACCATGGTAGTTACAAGGTCTCTGGAAGTGGGCTTTAAGTCCCTTTTCGTGTAACGTCTTTACTGACCCCGGTCAAGAGTAACTGGAAAACCCAAGAGGGAATTAAATCCCCGGGAAAGGGTTTAGAATTTTTAAAGATTATGAGGGTCTTTAAGCATAAAATGTGATCTTTTGACTTATTTGCCAATTTTCTGGACCCTTTTCAGAAACCCAGTGAAAATTACTGAATGGTTGTAGGGATAAAAACCTTTTAGGGATTTTTTAAAGTTGGGAATATATATTTTTTTCAAAAGGGTTTTCACATCCACAGTGAACTAGTAGGAGCGTTAGAGTACTTAAACCTTTTAAATGTTGTCAAAGTTTTAAATTCTTTTTCCAAAAATACTTGTTTAAAAATTGCATTTTCTTAGTGGGGGAATCGGGTATCTAGCAAAGTTAAGATTCCTTAGACAAACCAAACGTTTGCAAATTTTCTTGCTTAGACCCCACTGACTGATTCTTTGTATGAACATCAGCCATCGGTTTATCATGCTATATAGCTAGCCCACCTCCAGGAATTCTGAAAAAGTACAAAATAAAATTTCCCAGATGTACATTTCACAGCCAATTCTGAAATTTTTCCCAAAAACTGGCAAAGCTACTATGGAAAGGTTTGTTTTATTTTCCCACCGAGTTTGACGGAAGGGGTTTTAAGAAAATTTTATTTGATCACATCCTAAATTTCTAATTCTCTTTTGAAAACATTCCCCTTTGGGGCCCCTGGGGAAAAACCCGGTTCTGAGTGGAAGTGTTGAAAAATGGTTTTATTTGGCCTATTTTTTCGTCATTCTACCAGATTTGTCATTAACGCTTTTTTAAAAAAGCATTTTTTCCAATTCCCGATATTTTCCCTTGTTTTGGTGGAAAATTGGAGTTTTTCATTGCCATAAATTTTCTGAGCTATCAAACCTCTCCAGTTTGTTAAATATCCATATGAGGGAACTTTGTTCCAATGTTCGAAATGAAATCAAAAAGGGTTTTAAACACAAAGAAAATTTTCCCGATCCTCCTCTTCGCCTAATTTGAAACATTAAAAAAATATTGTCTAACGGAGAATCAGAAGAACTGAACTAAAGTCCCCAATTTTTTATTTGGGGTTTTTTAATTTTTTGCCCAGGAAGGGATAAAACATTTCCCATGTCAGGTAGTATAAACTTATAATCGTGACAAAAAATTATTAAAAAAATCATCCTTCACCTAGAACTGTTCCTAGATTGGGAGGAAATGTGAAAAAAAAAAAAGTAGATAGAAAATCAACATATCTTTAAACCTAGAATCTGTATTTTAAAAAGTGATGCTCTTATAGTAGTTCTACAAACAGTGCAAACTCAGGTTCATAATAAATAAACTAGCACAAGATGAATGTAATATACATACATGCCTGTTTTGTTAACACATTGCAATTGATGAAACCATTTTTTTTAGGGACGCAGATGAACCCTGGTTAGATTCTCTTTTTTTTACGTTGTTTCTTCCCTGCAGTTGAGGATACATACCCTTACCAGTTGCTCAATTTAACATTGTGCCCACTGCCCATATTTTCCTTTGCCCCTCAAAAAATGCATGAAATGTCTTGTTTTTCCATCTGATATATACTGCTTCCCCAGCTCTCGTAAAAAAAAAACACTTGATTTTTCACAAAAATTTTTTAAATTGTCTCCTTCATGTGGATAATATAAAAAACCCTTCAAAATTTATTTTTCCAGTAAAACAGAAATATATTTTGCGGCATCCAAAATCTAAAATTCTAAAAAATAAAAAAATAAAAATAAAAATAAAATTACAGCTTAACAAATTGAAAACTAAAACTTTTCGTTAGTCAAATAGTTCTGGAAATCAAAAAACACACAACGTTTTGGGGCTAAAAATATTCCTCTGAGTACGTTTTCCCTGCAGAGTCAGCCATTGGCGGGTCATCAGGTATCCCCCCACGGTTCTTGGGTTTTTTTGCGACTCATCATGAGCCCGTGATGGCCTAAAAGGTTCATGAGACCCGTGATGGGTTGCTGAGGTCTGGGAGGATTTTGGGTTTTGGTTTTTCGGGGGGGAATTCATTTAGGGAAAAAGGGTCATAAGGCAATTTTAGCCGAACCCATTTAAAATTTGCTCGCAGTACTCGCACACTAAAACCTAAAAGATAATTCTTGGCAAAATTTCCTTTTAAAATATGTTTATTAACAAGTATTAAAAACTGCAAAAAATATACATAGTACCTCCTATTATATATCAACAAACAATACTAAAAATGCCTTTCAACCATTTACGCATTTGAGTGCATGGAGTTTTTCATGAAATATTTATCAATTTTACATATGGCATGAATAAAAAAAACAGCAGTATGCCAAAGTAGGTTTACCTAAAGAAAAATCTACAACCCCTCTAAAATTTTTATTTGGGAATTCCCGGGTTTTAAATCACTTTTTAAAGGAAGCTGGGTATATTCTAAAAAATTATCAAACTACCGGGGAGACAATGTAACATACCACACTGTGAACTTTATATGCTAAAGGCACTAAAACTACATGGTTATGGCCTAAGAGTATTTTTATTTTCCTTTGCTCAATATCTTAAACAGAGAGTACCTATCACAGCCCCCCCTGGTTCTGTCTCACAAAAATTACGGAAATTATGAAATTACAAACCCACCAAAATATATCAAGTAATTGCATAAAACCGACCCTTTGTTGCTAAAGTGTTTTAAAAATAAGTACGATCCACGCTGTCGCGATGCGCGATTACAGTTTTGCAAAACTAAAAAGACCTGTATCCAATTAGTCTACAACTTTGTATAAAATCATAATCTTGTTGGGGCTTACTTTACATAAGGTAAAATAGAACATAATATTTTTTTTTTTATGAAAGATATTAGCTTGATATATACAATTTCTGTAGTTAACCAAAGTTGTCGGAAAGCAACTTAAATGTACAGGGTATGTATTTTTTTTTACTTGTAAATTGTATTTAAAAAAAAGAATATTTTATTAAAATAGTAACAGATTTTTGGGCGAACTACCAGTGTGGTGACTCGGGTTTTCAAACGATGTAATTTGCATATTAATTAAAAAATAAATTGTCCCCAAAGGGCATCATCGAAACCCCATAGCAGGCACTGAAGGGGGTCTGGGGAGAAAACGGGGGTCCCATGCGGGAGAAACAAGGGACTGAGCCAGTTCTTGGCCCCGATGAATGGCTCCGCCCTTAAAGATGACTCATGAACCTGGGACGTCCGGCAACAAAACCCCTGTAGTGTGCCTCTTACTTTGCAAAAAGACTACAAGCGGGGCTTTCAGAGTATGATTTTCGAAATGGGTTTTTTTTGGAATGGTAGCAAGGGGTGTTGCAGCATTCTTTTAATTATAAACACTTGTTTCTTTTTTTGGTCATACTGTTTTTCTTAATTATCCCCTTTTTTGTTTTTTTAGCGTATCCATACACCCTTCTTAAATGTAATTTAAAGAAAAATATATATATAGAAAATAATTTTAAAATATATTATAAATATATAATTTTATATTATATTATAAAATTATAAACAACATTGTTTTTGTGGGTTTTTGGGTGTGTGTTGTGTGTGGGGTGTGTGTTTGTGTGTGTGTGTGTGTGTGTGTGTGTGGGTGTGTGTGGGGTTTTGGTGTTGTGTGTGGTGTGTTTTTTTTTATTTTCAAGTGGATGGGAACAAAAATTTTTTAAA
>NW_023653302.1:0-4963 GCF_015228065.2 Penaeus monodon
AATATATTATATATATTATTATATTTATATATATTATCAATATGTTTTTAAATATATATATTTTATATATTCTTATCAAATTATTCATTAATATGTGTGTGTGTGTGTGTGTGTTGTATGTTATAAAAGTGCTATATAACATATGTGTATAATATACAAATTATAACACCACCACCACACCACACACACACACCACAACACCCCACACACACATATATTTTATATATATATAATATAAAATTTAAAATATATATTATATATATAATATATATAAGGGCGGTGGCCGGTGGTTAGAGCATCGGCTAAAACTGTCCAACGGAATCTGAGTTCAGGGTTCGATTTCCCCGGCCGGCGCGTTTTCCTTGGGAAGGGAATCACCTCGGTTCCCTACCACCCTGGGTGGCCCACCCACCCCTAGTCATGCTGGCCCCCAGCCGTAATAGGAGAATTTTTTACCAAAAAAGGTACCACCGGCACTCTCCTGGAAAAAAACGGGGGCCCACCACGTACTCCCCCCAAGAGCATCAAAACATAAAACAAAATTTAAGTATCATCTGTGACCACGGCGGCTCAGACATAAAACCTCCCGTAAAAAAAAAAAAAAGAAAAAAATAGGGTTTGTGTGTATACTTAGACTGTATATAATACATATATACATATATACCACGCACGAAATACAAAATACCCCCCCTAACCTTATTCCCAAGATTAATAAGGGTTTGTGACATTTTTCTTTAAAAATCATATGATTGCTGAAATTTTTTTGGCCAACCTGGCTTTTAAAAAAAGTTGATTATGAATTTCCTTACCAAGACATTTCAACAGTAAAACCCTTTGCTTTGATGCCTAAATGTCCTGACGTTTAAAATATCTTTAATATATAAGGAATTATATTTTATATATATATATATATATATATAACCCCTTTATATTAAGATTTTAATAACGTCATTGACTTTTAAAGAGAAAATCAACGCAATGGGTTTTTACTGTTGAAATGTCTTGGAAAAGGGAAAATTCACGTAATCAACTTTGTTTTAAATGCCACAGCTTTTGGGCCCAAAAAAAGATACAGCAATCATATATTTACTAAAGAGAATGTCACAAACCCTTTGATTAATTCTTGTATAAGCGTTAGGGCGGGTTTTATGTTTACGTGCGTGTGTTTATTTATAATGTTTTAATATACAGTCTATGTATACACACACCTATATATTTTCTTTTTTTTTTTTTTTCGGTGGGTTCTGTCTAGCGCCGTGGTCACCATGAATTTAAATTGTAGTTTTCATGTTGTGATGCTCGGGGGGATGAGTAGGGGGTAGGGTCCCCAGTTCCTTTCCACGGAGAGTGCCGGTGGTCCCTTTTTAGGTAATAATTCTCTCTTTTTATCCGGTTTGGGGACCAAAAACTGACTAGGGCGGGTTTGGGCCCACCCGTGGCTAGGTAGGAACCGGGTAAGTTCCTTGCCCACGGAACACGCGCCGGCCGGTAACTCAAACCCCTCAATCAGATTGCCGTCGTGCGTCTTGAGTCCGGCTCTAACCACAGGGGCCACCCGCCTTATATTATTTTATATAATTATATAAAAATTATATATAAAATATATATATATATATATGTGTGTGTTTTTGTGTGTGTGTGTGTGGGGTGTGTGTGTGTGTGGTGTTGTGTTTTATATATTTTATATATATACCATATGTATATTATGCCTTTTATATACTAAAATACACACACCACACACACCATAAAATTATATATTTTTAATATATTAATATATTATATATATAATTTTTATTATATTTAAATATATATATATATATATATATATATATATATTTTTTTTTTTTTTTTTTTTTTTTTTTTTGTGTGTTTGTGTAACACACACACACACACACACACACACACACACACACCATATATTAATATAAAATTAATATATATATATTTTATATATATTATATTATTTATATATATATGTATATTATATGCATATATAAAATTATAGCATACATCATATATATAACTTATATATTTTATATATATATATTATATATATATATAATATTAATATATATTATATATTTTATATACATATTTATACACACACACACCACACACACACAACACACACACATATATATATTATGTTATATATACTATATATATATATATAATATATAATATATATATATATATTTATTTTAATTTTTAATAAAATATATATATTATATATCTATTATATTATAAAATTGTGTGTGTGTTGTGTGTGTGTGGTTTTGGTGTGTTATGTTTTGTGTGTGTGTGTGTGTATGTGTATTCGTGTGTGTGTGTATGTGTGTGTGCATGATATATAAAAACATACACACTGGAGGTTATCCATGGAAATTTCTCCATTCATCTATATCAGCTATGAGAACAAAGTTCCATGAGTCATAAAGGTTATCGATATCATATGGGGTATTAGATACACGTTATAAAATAAAGGGCAGGCACATGTCTACCCCAGGATGAATCTTGGCCATGATAAAAAAAAAATCTTTCTATGTATTTGAGTATATATAATAGATATAGGAGGGCCCGAACGTCTCACCCCACATACGTACATGAGTGTGTAACAGGAGGTTTGGTTAATGAGACCGGAAAAACCCCAATCCCATGACGTAACCAATGACCGTAACCACAAGTGATTAACGTAAACATGACCGTAACCGGAATCATTAACCATAGTTAATGTGTTTAGCATGCACACCAACTACCTTTCGGTCGTTCATGAAAGCATCATAGCAGAAAGTTTGGCATAATTAAAGCTATTATCATATCATGATCAGACTGGAAATCATTAACCGACTCGAATGATATCTAACAGGCCCAGGGTGTCCCCCCCACCCCCCCTCTCCAATACAGGCGACTGGACAGAACGCCTCACCTTACGCCTCACAGCAGGTTATTGACCACTGAAAGTGATTAACGTATCAGTGCCCGTAACTGGAATCATTAGTTAATGATGTCTAACACACCTGGAGGACTCCCCTCCCCTCCTCTCTGAAACTACTAGGCCCGGTAACCACAGATGACCCCCCCTCCACCCCTCTTATCCCAACCCCTCAGCACCCCCCTCTCCTATACTCTCCCATCCCCGCATCGCATATTCATCGTGTTTAACCTTGTACCTGGATCGAGAATTGACCCGTTACACACGAGTGACCACCCCTCCCAATGAATGACCTAACGTCAACACCACCACCCTCCCCCATCAGGTCGGTCAACAAAGGGTCTGCTAAAGACCAATAATTACCGTCCCTCCCCCGCCAGGGATATGAATACAATTAGTGAAAATTATTATAAAACTCGTTGTATGATATATATTATATATATATATATTATATATATATATATATATATATATACTTTTATCTTTCTATTTCCATTGTATAAATATTTCATACAAGACCCCACACACACACACACACACATACGTAGACACGCAAATCGTGTTTAAACTTGTACCCGGATCGATAATTGACCCTGTTACACACACCCGGGGGATCACCCCTCTTAATGAATGAGGCTATCATAATCCAACCCGATGCCAGATGTCCTGATGCCCACCTCTATCATCACCCTTCTCCCTCCCACATCCCGCCCCCGCAAAATTCATCGTATTTGACCTTGTACCTGGATCGATAATTGTGACCTCCCCTCCTAATGAATGAAACTGTCACAATCAATATCAAATAACCCTGGAAGGGAGAGAACCCTAATGTCCCCCCCATCAGGTCGGTCACACAACAGGTCTGCTAATGACCAATAATTACCGTTCCTCCCTCACCGTGACTGGATAAAAGTACAATTAGTGAAAGGATTAAAACGCGTGTACGATATTATATTTTATTTTTCTATTTCCACTGTATAACACTTCACTCAATATGCTTTATTATGACTCTCAAGCTTACACAAACACACCTCCTAAGAGGCAATAACACAAATAAGAGGCTTAAATTTTCTGTGTAAATGTAAATGCGATAACCAATATTTCATACCTTTGCACGTTTCATACTTATAAAACTAAAAGGTTAATTACCTAATAGATTGAAAAAACGCCGGTTTTATTCTATTTAGAGAGCATTATTAGTGTCTTCAAGGTATCTGCTCCAGGTTACGGGCGGGTTTCCCCCTCATATTTACACCTGATCACCTAATTATCTACCAACTAGTGTCACTACCTGCCCCACGTGTCGACTAAGTTATGTTTTGTTTTAACCTCAAGGGACGATGTAGTATTTTTCCTAAAATGTTCCTGCCTCGATTTTTTACAATCTACAATGCAACTTAGGAAATATATTTACTTTTCCCTTAAGACCAATATGTACAACTATGTACAGAAGGGCGTATCCTTCCATAGAGGTCGCATAACAATACAACCTCCGTTTTATGATGATATCAGAAAAAATAAAAAATGAAATGAAATGTCTGCAACCCAAAAGAATGTCATTGCAGACTGGTTCCGTAAATTGCAAGCGGAGGTGAGTTCCTCCCCGTCGCTCTGCAGAGATAACTGGGAGGGCACCTGCATTCAATCTTGCATTGAAAAATAAATGTCACAGAGTTGCTGCAAAATGACATGGCAGTTTTTTTTTCAACTTGAATTAATGAAATTTTCTGGATGTTCTTTCAGCGAGTGGGGAGGCAAATGAGAAAGAAAAGAAAAGAAAAAGAAAAAAAAACAATAAAAAGGGGGAAAAAAACGAAAATAGTGGAATACGAAACATATTGAGGGAATAATTTTTTTCTTAGTTTTGATGCTTCAATACAAGGCATCATTTGCAAAGATTGCAAAACTGGAGGGCTATAATTAAGAACCACTATTGGGGGTTGCAGTCAGTGCCGGGTAAATAGA
Organism: Penaeus monodon; assembly: GCF_015228065.2. Lineage (NCBI taxonomy): Eukaryota > Metazoa > Arthropoda > Malacostraca > Decapoda > Penaeidae > Penaeus > Penaeus monodon. The sequence continues at coordinate 4,898 of NW_023653302.1, forward strand.
GATGGTGACTCGATAAAAACCACCGGGCGGAAGGCAATGGCAAACCACCGCTCTAAATTGCCAAGA
>NW_023653303.1:0-4962 GCF_015228065.2 Penaeus monodon
AAAAAAAATTTTTTTTTTTATTATTATTATATTTTTTTTTTTATATCTTTATATTATATTTATTATATATTTTTATATATATATATATATAATTTTTAAAATATAAAAATATATATATATATATATATATAATTATTATATATATTAATATATATAATTATTAAATATAATAATAATTAATAATTATGTATATATAATAAAAATATATATATAAAATATTATATAAAATTTATAATATTAAAATATATATATATTATATATATATATATATATATATTAAAATATAATTGTGGGTGTTGGGGGTGGTGGTTGTTGTGTTGTGTGTGTGGGGTGTGGGGGGTGTGGGGGTGGTGTGGTTTTGTGGGGTGGGGTGTGGGGTGTGTTTTTGTGGTTTTGTGGTGTTGGGTGTTTTGTGTGGGTTGTGTTTGGGGGTGGTCTTTATAAAAAAAAAAAAAAATATAAATTTATATAAATTATATAATAATAATTAAATTTCATATAATTAATTATATATTATATATATTAATTATTATTATATTACAAAAAATAACACCCCAAAATTACCACACACACACACACACCACAAAACCCCCCAAAAAAAATAAAAAAAAAAAAATAATATAAAATATATAAATATTTAATTTTTATTATTATATATATTACAATAATATGTATATATATATAATATATATAAATATATTAAAATATATATATATATTTTAATTGGGGTTGGGGGTGGTGTATGTTGTGTGGGGGTGGGGGTGGGGTGTGTGTGTGTGTGTGTGTGTATTTTCTGTGTGTGTTATATGTATATATAAATAATAAAATTTTATATTATATTATATTATAATTTGTTATATAATATATATATATTATATTATATTAATTAAAATTTATTATATAACGACACCAAACACACACACAAATCACTCCCCCCCGCCCCCCACCCACACCCACACACCCCACACACAAACCCCACACACCAAAAACACCCACCCCACATACACATACCACACCACACACCCCCCCGCACATATATTATATATTATATATTATATATAAAATATATAATATATATTTATTATTATAATTTTTATATTTTTTTTTATTTTTTGCATTTTTTATTATAATTTTTTTATATATTATTTTTAAAAAAAAAAAAAATAAATTAAAACCCATTAAACCTATTATATTTTTATTATTTTTTTATTCTTTTAAATTTTATATTTTTAAATATTTTTAAAATTATAAATTTTTTATATATATTTAAATATTCTATTTTATTATCTTTTATATCTAAAATATTTATATATTTATTATTTATTTTTTATTTTACGATATTTAAATTTATATATAATTATTATATATATATTATATTATTTTTGGTGTTGTTGGGGGTGTGTTGTGTGTGGGGTGTGTGTGTGTTGTTTTGTGTTGTGTTTTTTTGTTGTGTGTGTGTGTGGTATCTTTTTGTTAAAACTCACTACACAACACACACAACCCCCAAACACACCCACACACACATACACAAACCCCCACACACACGCACACACACAACACAGACCAAAACACACCCATATTTAAAAATTAAACTATATTTTATATATATATTAATTTATATAATATATATATGTATTTGTGTATGTGGTTTTTGAGTGTTGTGGTATAGATTGTTTTTCACACAGACATATTTGTTTAAAATTTTTTTAAATATATATATATTAATTTATATATATAATATATAATTATAGTATAGTATATGTTTATAAAAATTAAAATAATATATATAATATATATATATATAAAATTTTAATTTTTATATATATGTGTATTATATATATAATTTTATATAATATATAATATATATAAATATAATATATTATATATATTATATATATAAAAATAATATATATACACAGACACACACACAAACACACAACCCCACAAAGTATATTTATTATATTATATATATATATATTATATATATATATATATTTTAATATATTTTTATATATATTATATAAAAATAATAATTTTATATTATATATAAAAAACACAAAAAAAAACACAACACACACCACAAACCCCCACCTATATATTTTAATAAATATATTTTAAATATAATATATTGTATATTATATATATAATTATATATTATTATATATATATATTAATATAGTTTTTTTTTAGTTTTTCCCTTTTAGTGTGAGTGACCCGGCAGGGCGCAAACGGGACCTTTAACTGCCCCCGCACGAAACATTCAAAAAAAATCCAACTTAGCCAAATTGGAAAAGCAAACAGGAATAAAAAGGTAGGGACAAGGGGGAGGTTTTGAGAGGGGGGAGGGGGGGGGGGGGGGGGGGACGGGGATGATGCCCAAGGGAGGGGCGAGGGTAGGTTTTGAAAGGGGGGGGGGAAGGGGGGGGGATTCCCAAGGTAGGGTTTTAGGGTAGGTTTTTGAAAGGGGGGGGGGGGGAAGGGTGGGAGAGGGGGGAGATGCCAAGTAGGGGACGAGGGTAGGGTTTTGGAGAGGGGGGAGGGGGGAGGGGGGGGGAAGGCCCCACAAGTTTGAAGGGAAAAGGGGCCAACCAAGAGACGCTCCCCGCTCGCCCCCCCGCCGCCCGCTCAGCCCACTCCGCCCCCCCCCCCACCCCCCTCGGGAAAGGACCCCCAGGGTGGGCAGGGAGGGAGGGGGGGGGAGGGGAGGGGGGGGGGGGGAGGGGGCCCGGAAGGAAAATTTTGGGGACATGACAGGAAAAGACATAAAAAAAAAAAAGGAAAAAAAAAATGAGACCGGCGCCCCCGGTGCATCGTCATGGCCCCCCGAAGAAAAACCTGATGGGCCGGTTTGACAGGTCCTGCGTTGTGTGTTTTGTGGTGTTTTGTTTGGGTGGTGGTGTGGGTGTTTGTTCGTGTGTGTGTGGGTGGTGCGGTGGTTGGGGGCTTGTGTGTGTGTGTGTGTGTGTGTGTGTGTTTTAGGTATCTGTTTTTTGTGTGCATGTGGTTTGTCGATTTTTTTGGTGTGTGGGGAAATATATTTGCGTGTATTTGTATACATTACTCCTAAATATATCGTATTTTTATGTATTCATATTTCTGCAAGTTGTTTTTAAATTTTGGGGAACCCAACAAAAATTCAAAAAAACAAGAGCCTCATAAATTGACACTCGGAGACCGGACCACAGTCCTTAATTTATCCCCCAAAACCAACAATACCCTATAGATACCCATATAACCTTAGCTTTAAATAAACCCTACTAAAACCCGCCCCCACATCTTTTTTTTTTTTTCTATAAATGATGTCATGCAACTCACATTTTCCCACGCGCGACTAGACTCCGCACATACCCCATGGGATGGGTGACTGTTTTGCTGTTTCTGAGGGCCTTTGACTTCCTGACCTCCCCCCCCCCCCCCCTGCATGGTGCTGGGGAATAGGGGGTTAGAGCACGATTCAAAAAATTTCATGAACTTGTTTCTCAAGATAATTCATGGGGGAATTAAACAAATCATGTTTTCAAGTGCGTGGAGGTGTTGAGGGGGAGGGTGGGGGTGGGGGGGGGGGGGGTAAACGAGGAAAAATAAAAGACGTAGTTGTTTATTAATGATAATGCTTCTGTGAAAATGGGAATATGTGAAAGTCGATGATATTTGGATGCAAGGAATATGAAAATAGAAAGAAAAGTCGGAAAAAAAAAAAGAAAATTAAAAAAAAATTTACTTTGCAATGTGTTCATGTTATACGTCTAGATTTTTCTTACCATTGTAGGGGAAAACAATATACCATAAATCAATTGTAATTTTATGCAATCACAGGCTATAATAACCGGGGTGAAATTGCATTTTTTTTTTTAAAAAAACAGAAATACTGCCATATTCAAAATATTCTTTTAAGATATAAGGTAACGTATCATTTCAATAAAAGACAAAAACAACTAATTTACATTCTCTCCCTTTTTAAACCCCAACTTATTCTCACTAATCAGGAAATTTCTCGCAGTCTCTTAAGCACAGAGAAATTTTAAACAACTAAATTCTTTAATTCAGGCGCGTATTAGACATTAAAAACTTCTTAATTTGAATTTTAACTTGTTTTCCCCATTTTAATGAAATTTTCTTTCTCTCAGTATTCAAATGGGAACAGCCCAACACACACACCCCACACACACCCCCCCCCACCCCCACACCACACACACACACACACACACACACACACACACCCACACACACACACACACACACACACAAAACACACACACACTCGAAGTCCCACGTTGACACTAAACGGCTGGTGTTTGCACATTCAAAACAGCAAGTCAGTTTATTTAACCAACGAAAGGCAAAGAGTTTCGGAGTCGGCGAGAAAATTAAACCCCATTTCAAATTTAACTTCGCAAAGAAGCACTATTATATTGGGTGAAGATCACTGTCGAATTTGACTTAGAATCCCTATTTTGTACTATTAAATCGGAGGCAAACAACACGACAGGTAAAGAAATAAAACACATTTGGAAAATTCACCTTCACAAAAGCATAACAAACGCCCTGGCATCCGGTGAAACGAACGAGAATGCAAAAAAAGGAAGATAAAGACGGCCACGAAAAGAATTTCGGATCTCCAGAAAAATGGCGAACAACCAACGAACTCGTGAGGCTGGGCGGGAGTGGGGAACTGGTGCTACAAACGACTACGAACTGGCCCCACCCCCCGCACACACGTGGTACGGGGGAGACCACTATTTCGTCATTTGTTTTGGTCTTGGGTCGCCTCGGGGAACGGGATGCCCTCCCCTCCCCCCTCGTCCCGCCCCTTCCCCTCCCCCCTCCCCACCAGGAACCGGTCTGCGTTTTTACTTTCCACGAAAAAAGTGGCCATAACAGTGCGTCGGCAAAAGCGATAGGAACAATGTCCCCGCGACCGTAATGTTGACGTTGGACAAGGCCGCGCGGAGGCCCAAATTC
>NW_023653304.1:0-4962 GCF_015228065.2 Penaeus monodon
TGGTGTGGGCTCGTCTCATAACAAAAACCATGAAAACTACATAAAAACCCACATTAGTTAGGTCTAAAAATATTATATAAATTTTAAAATATATAATTATTTCTATATATATTTTAGAAATAATGTGTGGGTATATGTATGACTTTCCCATTATGTTGTATGCACGCACGCACCAGCACACACACACACACACACACATACATTGTAAATATGATTGGGATAATATGCAATATAATATATATATATATATATATATTAAAATATATATATAATAATATATATATATATCAGACCTGAGGATGGATCCAGGGGGATTTCGAAACTGTAGTCTCATTTTCAATAATCTAGTTTTGTATTGGGGGTTTTTCTTCCGTTGTATGTACGTGGTGTATGAAAATAATTATATTTATAGAGATGTAGATATATCCCAAATGTGGAGAAAAATTGTGTATATTGCATGTATTATACACATACGTATATAAAATTATAATATATATATTATATAATATATATATATCATTTATGTTATTTATTTTTTTTTTTTATATCGTATACACTATGTATAAATACATTATATACAAATAAATTTATATTTTGTATGTTTATGTATTTACTTTTGTAAAAAAGGTATGAAGAAAGGAATATTTCACAATAAAAGAGTTATTTGACCGGGTTCATCCACGTATTTCTGTTTTTTTATGTATGTATGTATGTATGTATGTTTATGTTTTATGATTATTTTTTACGTGTTTTAAATGCACAACCGCACACTCACGCACGCGCACAGTACCTTTGGGTGTGTGTGTTGTGTGTGTTTTTTGTGTGTGTGTGTTGGGGTGTGTGTGTGGTGTGTGTGTGGTGTGGTGTGTGTGTGTATGTTGTGTTTTAAATATATTTTATATTATATATATATATTATATTTAATTTATTTATGTATATATATATATAATATTTATCATATCCACACCTGTTGTGTGTGTGTGTGTTGTGTATAAGAGAGAGAAGAGAGAGTAGAGAGAGAAAAGAGAGAGAGAGAGAGAGAAGAGAGGGGAGAAGAGAGAGAGAGAGAGAGAGAGAGAGAGAGGAAAAAAGGGGAAGGGTTTAAAAGAAAAAATAAATAAGTCTCCTTAGGCAATTTTTTCGAAAAGCAAGACAGCGAACCTCCCGGGGGACGTAGGCTTGGGGCGTTATCACAGCGTTTCTTCCGTCTTCTACCCTTTCATTTTTGTTTCCCTACAAATAAATTTTCTTTCTAACCCGCAAAAATTATAATTACTGTTTACAACTAATTTTTTGTGTGTCTACAATTTACCCTTAAATTTTTTCCTAATTTTTACTCAAAATTTTTTTTAAAATTCTCACTAGCAGCAGGTCTCTTCTCCCCTCAAAAACGGGCATATTTACCCTCTTTTTTTAATTTTAAACTCTTTCCCCAAAACCCCAGCTCTAACCTCCGGTTTTAAAATTTTAACCCTTAGAGATACGTAAAGATAGATCAGGCCTGCCTACCAAACCTTTTAGTACAAAACCTAAATTCTACAAACACTGAACACACAACCTAAGTTTTTATCCCTTTTCAGAACACATCCCATGTCTACACAATTCGACACAAATCATCATTTATTATAATTGCTGTTTGCGTCATCACCATTGTTTTATTTTCCATTATTACCAAAAAAATTATTTTCATCATCTCACCCTTACATTAGTGCTTTGCTAACTACCCTGTTATAGTCTTACACTATCATTTTTTTACAGTGAAAGCGAAAAACAGTAACGATCTTAATTTTTTTTCCTTTGGGGTGTTAGCGGAAAAATTTATGGTTTTCGTGTTTATGACTGATCTCTCGTTTTTAAGGGTGGTTCCAACTGGGATAATTTACTAAAATCCAATCAAAAGTTCAAAGGACAATAAATGTAATCACATCAGAATACCGCCAGTCTATTATCTACCCATTACCTATCTATGGGTATCCCCTTTATCCTTTTGCCCAATCACTGTTTCATTGGGGACATAAACCTATGCTAGAGAAAAAAAAAACGTACCAACACAAAAATTTGACATACATAATACCGAGGTCAGGTTTTTTTTTTATAACGACTTTTGTATGACAGCAGCAGCGAGGGGGTTTTTCCCGTTTTTTTCATGCCTGCAACCTCGGGCAGCGCCTCACGGATTCTGAACACGCGATTCCCTTTGGGGGTACCATACGTAATAAAATATCCAAAAACCCGCTTTTTAAGTCCCCTTTTAAATTTAACTTAAAGGTTTTTAGGGACCTTTGGGCCCCCCCAAATTGTGTTGGAGAAAAACGAGTAAAAGCTAAAACCATTTTTTGAATTACAGCGTTAGCGACTGTAGCACTACCTCGCGTTCCCAAAAGGGAGCGCGATTCCGGGGAACATAACGGGGGGTGCCTTTTTAAATTTCCCCCTTCGTTCTCCCTCTAAACTGCTATCTATCCAAAAATTTACATTTCCATACAAAAATTTATTCCCCAAGCCTTCCATGCCATGCAATAACAAAGGGTGATTACACGATATACAATTAAAAGACAGAATCCGGGGAAAACACGCCAGCAGCTTTGGATACTGATCAAGCATGACAACTGTTGGCAATAGTGAACATATTGCATTTGAGATTTGATATTGACTAGAAAAGGTCTGACAGTCTCTCCCCAAACATAATAGGTCTTCAGTATGTAAGACAAGCCCTTTGTTGCAGATATGATCATAACATCTCCTTTTATGGAAGTAGACCCTCGTAAAATGATTAAGAAACAAGTGAGAGAACAGAAATTTTATTATATTTGCCCTTTTTTTGACTTTTTGAAATTATAGCCATTTTAAAGTGGTACTTTGGGGTTGACAAATTAAATGGAATAATTTTTTAAAATGACATCAAATTTCTAACAACTTTGTCTTTACCTTTTATTAATGTGCTTATGTTGTATACACGGCCTCTCTTAGATATCTATAAAAATATATATTTTATATTAATATAATATATATATATATATATATAATATATATGCATATTAATGTAATTATTGTTATAATTTTATTATTATATATATATAATATAATATATGTATAAGATATATTATAAACACAAATACAGTAACGTTACCAAAAATGAAAAGGGGAAAAAGCCCAGTGAAAATGAAACTAAACCCTAACGTTTTGAACACTTCACGGGTTCCCCTTTAAGAATAAACCGAAATGGATCAAATGGACTTTTCGGTTTTTTCTCGAAGAGGAACCCGTGAAATTCGAAACGTTACGGCTTAGTTTTTATTTTTATGTTGTTTTCCCTTTCCACACACACACCCACACCCCACACACCCCACACACACACAATATATATTATATATATATATATATATATATATTAATATAGCACCACGCACGCACCCAACACACACACACACACACACACACACACACACACACACACACACATACCACACACACACACACACACACCAGGAAACACACACGCACGCAGACACACACCCACACACACCCCACCACAACCCCACACACACACACACAACACACACCACAACCCCCACACCCACGCACGCACCACACGCACGCGCGCACGCACACACACGCCGCACGCACGCACGCACACACGACGCACCGCACGCACACACACGCACGCACACACACGACACACACACACACACACTGACACTACACAGCACACGCACACACACGCACTGCCACGCACAACACGCAAGCACACGCACACACGACATACACACCACCCCCATGCACACACCAAAAGCACAGCACCACACACGCACGCACACACAACCACCACAAAAAAAACACCCCACAACACCCACACACACACCCCACACCACACACACACACAACACATACATGCACCACACATGCACTACAACATGCACCAACAATACACACAAAACCCCAAAAGCACAACAATGCACCACACATGCACCCACCCAACACAAAAAAAACACACCACACACAAACCCCCACACACAACACACACAAACAAAACCCCAACAAACCCCAAAAACCCAGCACGCGCACCAAAGACATACACGTGCCATAGAAAGCACGTAAAAAGCACACGCACACAATTCATACAGGCGCACACAACACACACGCCGCGCCCGGGTGTGTGTGTGGGGTGTGTGGTTTTATAAAAATTTTTATTAATAATATATATATATATATATGTATGTATGTAGTATATTATACATACAACATATACATTTTAATATACAAGTGTTATGATGCATATTGAATAATTTTACATATATAATATACATATGTGGGTGGGTTTATGTATATTTGTATATATATATTATATATTAAAAATATAATATATATATATATAGAATATTTTTTATTATAAAATATAATGTATATATAATAAATTAAAAATAAATTTTATAAAAAATATAATATATAATATATATATTATTATATTATATATATAATATAACACTGTGGAAAAATGTAGGGGATATGTATTCCTATGCATATATATATATTTAGTAATCTAATACATAGATACTGTGTATATATGTAATTATTATAATAAATAAACACATATCTTAAAAGTTATATATATAATAATTATAAATTATATAAATATATATATAATATATATAGGTGTGTTGGGGTGGTGTGTGTGGGTGTGGGGTGTGTGTGTTGTGTGTATCTGGGTTGTGAATATATTAACATTTCTTTACCTATTATATTATATAATATAATATAAATATATATTTATTAGTTTTAAAATATGTATATATTTTAATATATATATATATAATTTATATTAATTATAAATTTTTGGGATGTTGTAAAGGATTTTTGAATAAAATTGTAATAATGATAGTGAGATTTAATGATAATGAAAATGGCCCGGGGGAAAATTAAAATTTTTTAGGGAAAAAAAATTTTTAAAATTTGGGAAAAAAA
>NW_023653306.1:0-4961 GCF_015228065.2 Penaeus monodon
CCCAACAGCTCGCACACTCACGAACACTCGTGACTCAAACTCACGGCCTTGGTCAGAGTGCAGTTCAGAAGGCACACCAAAACGGGTAATGAATTCATTCACTAACACGCCAGCCACGGTCTCGGCCTCGTGGTTGGGTAGTGCATATGCCTCAGGCCACTTTGAGAAATAGTCCATTACCACACATATGTATCAGTTTCCTTGTGGCGTGAGAGGCAGTGGACCAGCAATGTCTATTGCCACCCGTTCCATGAGTGCTCCCACACAGTACACCTGTAACGGGGCACAGTTCTTTCTAGCGGGGCCCTTCTTTGCACTGCACACATCACATGCTCTACACCACTCAGACACGTCACTTCTCATGCCCACCCAGTAGAAGCGTTGACGGAGACAGCTCAGGGTCTTTTTCTCGCCCAAGTGGCCACTGGTAACACCGGCATGTAATTCCCTCAGCAACTCAGCACGCATGGCTCTGGGTACTACAACTACCCACGTGTCACTGTCCACTTCACTCAACTGCACCCAGCGCTTCACTAACAAAACGCTTGATCCACTCGTAATGTTTCCCACTGGTCCACCAGACACTTTGTGGTGGGGCTCTCCGCAGCCACGGCCTCCCAACTGGGGCGTCCACTGAGAGCCTCAAGCCACCGGACAATGGGAGCAAGGTCAGAGTCCTCACGTTGTGCCTTACGCCACTCATCATCCCCTTTAGTGGCACATTCCAGTACCTGCAGACAGAGGCACACAGGATCAGAGTCCTTCTGGACACAGTGTGAGCAACTAGCCTCACATGGGCGTCGACTCAGGCTGTCAGCGTTGCAATGGACACGACCCGGGCGGTGGACGATGTGGTAGTTGTACTGTTCAAGGCGCCCTAACCACCTTGCCAGCTGACCCTCTGCTACCTTCAGCGACTTCAACCACTGTAGGGCAGCATGGTCAGTCCGGATGGTGAACTCGGCACCGTAGAGGTATGGGTGAAAGTGCTCGAGACTCTTCACCACCGCCAGCAACTCTTTCCTTGTCACACAATAGTTGCGTTCAGGCCTGCTGAACTTGGCACTGTAGTAGGCCACGACATACTCCTTCCCGTCCTTTATCTGTGACAAAACTGCCCCGATGCCTTCCGCACTAGCGTCAGTGTCCAACAGGTATGGGAGCTTCGGGTCCGGATAGGGCAAGACCGGTGCTTCCATCAGGGCCTTCTTCAGGTTGTCAAATGCAGACTGACACGCCTCGTCCCACTGGAAGCACTCCCCTTTTCGTGTAAGTCGGTGGAGAGGAGCCGCTACACTGGCGAAGTCCTGTACAAAACAGCGGTAGTATGTGCACAGGCCCAGGTAGCTCCTGACTTCCGCTACATTGGTGGGAACTGGCCACTTCTCCACCACCGCCACCTTCTGTGGGTCGGTGCGCACACCGTCTTGACTGACTACATGCCCCAGAAATGGCACCTCATGCTGGAACATCGAGCACCACAACGTCCCAGAACACCACGAGGGGAAACGCCAAGTGGCGAGGCAGGGCACGAAATAAACACAGAATAGCAGTCTTTCCTTTATTAACACAAGTTATTTACCCGTACACTTTCTATAGGCACAATACTGGGGGGAAACCAGCATGTCACACTGCACGATACAGCTTATAACAGGGCAACACAAAGTATATATCAGGTCACAAGGGCACACACGAGGTCTTCACAGGAGCAGCACCCAACTCAGTCTCATCGCTTGTTCCTCCGCTCCTCCGCTCACCGCCAGCTGCGTCATGTTTGCCCAGGGTCCCTTCATGTTAACACGTTTCGCACAGAGACAAAGACCCACTGGCGTAGCAATATATATATATATAATATATATATATATATATATATATATATATATATATATATATATATATATATATATATATATATATATATATATATCATCATCATTTAACGGTAGGTTCATGTCTGAGCCGCCGTGGTCACAGCATGATACTCAATTGCAGTTTTCACGTTGTGATGCTCTTGGAGTGAGTACGTGGTAGGGTCCCCAGTTCCTTTCCACGGAGAGTGCCGGTGTTACCTTTTTTTTAGGTAATCATTCTCTCTTATTTTATCCGGGCTTGGGACCAGCACTGACTTGGGCTGGCTTGGCCACTCAGTGGCTAGGCAGGCAATCGAGGTGAAGTTCCTTGCCCAAGGGAAACAACGCGGCGGTCGGTGACTCGAACCCTCGAACTCAGATTGCCGTCGTGACAGTCTTGTGTCCGACGCTCTAACCATTCGGCCACCGCGGCCTTATATATATATATATATATATATAATATATATATATATATATATATATATAATATATATATATATATATATATATATATATATATATATATATATATATATATATATATATATATATATATATATGTATATATATATGTGCACATATATAATATACATACATACATACATACATACATACATACATACATACATACATATTATTATATATATATATATATATATATATATATATATATATATATATATATATATATATACTTATATATACATATATATATACATACATATCGTGGAAAGGAACTGGGGACCCTACCACGTACTCACTCCAAGAGCATCACAACATATATATATTGATATATATATATATATATAATATATATAGTATATATATATATATATATATATATGTGTGGTGTGTGTGTGTGTGCATATATAATATATATGTGTATGTACATATATATATATATGATATATAGATATATATATATATATATATATAGACTATATAATATATATTATAGTAATATATATATATAATAATTTTAAATATTATTATTATATATATAATATAAAATAATATTAACTATATATAAATATATATATATTTAAAATATATAATTGTATTAAAATATATTATATATATATATATTATATATATTGTATATATATAATGTATATATATTTTCATAATATATATATTATATATATATATAATTATATATATATATTATATATATATATATAATTATATAGTATATATATATACATTATATATCTATATCTATATAATATATATGTGTGTATTATTATAATATTATATTATATATATATCTATATATTAATATATATTATAAAATTTCATATATATATTATATAATATATATATATATATATTTAATTATATATTATATTTTATATATATATATATATATATATTTTATAATATATATATTATTAATATATATATATTTATATATAATATATATATATATTATATATATATATAGATATATATTTTATAAAAAAAATATAATATTATTATATATATAGATAAAATATAATTTTAAAAAAAATATAGTAATAATATATATATATTATATATAAATATATATAATATAATATATATATAAAATATATATATATATATATATATACTATATAATATTATATATATATATATATATATATATATCATATAATATATATATATATATTATATATATATATTATATATAATATATATATATATATATTTTAAAATATATATATATATATAATATATATATATAATTATATTATATATATAATATAGTAATATATATAAAATATTATATATATATATATTATATATATATATAAATTTTATATATATTCCTTTTTTATATTCTAATATATTATATATATATATATATATTATATAATATATATATATAGATATATATTAATATATTTCAATATATGTATATATATATATAGTATATATATATATACATATAATATATATAAATAATATGTATATATATATATGTAATTAAAATATATAAAATATAATATAGATATAGATATATAATAATTAAAATATTATATATATATATATATATTTATATATATATATATATATATATATATATAATAGATAAATAATATATTATTTAAAATACTATATAAATAAATATAAAATATATTATTATATGTTATCTACAAAATATATATATATATATATATATATATATATTATATGTTTTAAAAAATTATATAATATATATATATATATATATTAAATATATTTTATATATATTAAATTTTAAAATATATATATTACTATATATATAATCTTTTCTATTTTATTTTAAACATATATATTATATAATATATTATATATTATATAATAATAATAATATTATACATAATATATTAATTTTTATATATATTATAATAATAATATTATATTATATTATTATATATATATATATATGATATATTATATAATTATATATATATATTATATATTATAAATATATTTAAAATATTAATAATATATATATAATAATATATATATTATATATATATATATAATTATAATAATATAATAAAATATAATTTTTATATATATATATATTATATAATATATATATATTATATATTTTATAAAATATAATTTTTAAAAAATATTAAATTTTAATATATATATATATTATATATATATATAAAAATATTTTATATAAAATTATATTATATATATTTTTTAAAAATTTTTTAAAAATTTAAAAAAATATAAAATATTTAAATTTAAAAAATTATTTTTTTAAAAAAATCAAAATTTTAAAACTTTTTAAGAATTTTTAAATTAAAAAAATTTTTATTTTAATGTTAATTTTTTTTTTAATTGTTTAATTAAAAAAATAATTTTTGGGGATTTTAAAAAAATTTTTTTTTTTTTTTTTTTAAAAAAAAAAAAAAATTTTTTTAAAAAAAATCCTTTTTTTTTTTTTTTAAAAAAAAAAAAAAAAATTTTTAAAAATTTTTTTAAAAAAAAAAAAGGGGGGAAAAGGGGGCTGGGAAATTTCCCCCCCCCCCCCCCCCCCCCCCCCCTTTTTTTTTTTTTTTTTTTTGGGGGACCGGGAACCCCCCCCATTAGGCCCCCGGGGGGGTTGGGGTGGCTACCCTTGGGGCG
>NW_023653307.1:0-4961 GCF_015228065.2 Penaeus monodon
GGTAGAGACTGGAGTAACTAGATTTGGGTATTTGGAAAGGGAGTAAGATATGGTTTGGAGTAGAGGGAAGATACTGTGGGGAATGGGAGGGAAGGAGCAAAGTACAATTTTTGGAAATGCTAGAAAGAAAATCTTGGTGTGCGTCTTGTCTGGCCTCATGTAGTGTGAGGCCTAGTTTGAATCTGAGAACTGCTACCTCAGTCTCGTGCTTGCAGGCATAAAAATGTATAATGGGAGCCACCAAAGGGGCACACATGCCTGACTTCCCAGAGCTATTTGAACGGTCATGACCTGGTTGGTCACATAGAGGGCGCGGGCTTGGGGGCCAAATGCCAAACATATCTAGCATTGAGGGGGGAAGGGGTGATATGGTCTGACAAGGCATGGCACTCCACCAATTGACTTCATGGGGAGGCCCATGTCCATGGAAGATAATCTTGGCAATATCATCTGCCATTCTTTGTTGTAGACAGGGCATCAGTCGGTAAGATGGAAACAGTTTCAGTACAAGTATTATGGGAGGAGTGAGGTCAGTAGGTTAGATAGTGCACAGGCTTAGGAATCCGATGTACTGTGACAAGATTGAATGGTCAGAAAAACTGTGAAAGGAAACTTTGCCTATTTTTTTTGGAGACATTGTTGAAGAGATGAGTATTTCAGAGTGTAGAGTGAAATCACTATGAATTGATCCCATTTGGCTGGGCCAAAAAGGAAATACCCCAAAAGGTTTGCAGAGTTGGAAGCGTAAGGACGAGGGCGGAGGAAGAGGGGGTGTAGGGAAAAGACGCATACTGGGTTTGGGGGGACACCAAGGATGAAGAGTAGTAATAAAAGGGTGGGGATAGACAATGAAGAGGATTGTGCAATAAGAGATGAATGGGGGATCCTGGGGGAGAGCAATGGGGTGATTCTGGGAAAGGGTTGATTAATGACCTGGGTAGATGATTTGGAATCGATAGAGTTAGCAGCAGACATCGAGGAGGGGGGATCTGCATCATGGTTAAAGCCGTGGTCAAAGGAGAAAGGGAAAGGTCGGGAAACCAATGAAATTAAATTTAATAGGCTAGTTGATGAACGGCAGCCTTAATGCCCCTAATAAGGCTAAAAAATCTTTTTTATTGGATATGGTACGCCTGAAAAAAATGGGGAGAAAAAACGGTCTACCCTTCAGGGGCCCCATAAGGGCAAGGGCTAGGTGATTAACCAACAGCTCCACACGTGTGTGTGTGTGTGGGGTGTGTGTGTGTTGTGTGTGGTGTGTGTGTGTGTGTGTGTGGTGTGTGTGTGTGGTTGTGTGTTGGGGTGTGTTGTGTGTGTGGGTGTGTGTGTGTTGTGTGTGTGTGTTGTGTGTGTGTGTGTGTGTGTCTATCTCTTTTTTTTCATCATCATCATCATCGCCCCGCTTCCTTCTCATCCCCTAATTTTTATTTCCCTCTTTCTAATCTGCAATGGGTAATAAAAAAATTAAAAATGCTTATGGTTGCCAGAGGTTACTTGTACAATTATTTTTTTTTCTTTGCATTTTGTTTGATTACTGAGGTATCTGTGGAGCGGGTTTAATGGATAGCATAAAAAAAGGGCATGTTTATTACAAACCAAAAGGTAACCTCACATGTTTTTAGTATTATATACATATAAAATACAAATTTAAACATGCTAAATTTTTATTTGTCAATTTCTAGTAAAATTAACAAGAGCAAAAACAACAAACAAAAAACAGACAACTTAAAGTAAGGGATCTTATCTCTTTTCCATACTTGATTTGACTTTTGGTTTCATAACAGTTTATCCATAAATGTTTTGTGTGTGCTGATGTTTAATGCAACATAACAGCTCCCCATGTATTACCAAATATAGCTTGACATGTAAAAAAAAATATTGGAGTCCATTTTCATAAACGTGTGTGTATATATTGTACGTGTGTGTGTGTGTGTGTGTGTGTGTGGTGTGTGTGTGTGTGTGTGTGTGTGTGGGGTTTGTGTGTGTGTGTGGTGTGTGTTGTTTTGTGTGTGTGTGTATCGGACTCAAGACTGTCTGACAGCAACTGATTCGAGGGTTCGAGTCACCGGCCGGCGCGTTGTTTTCCCCCGGGCAAGGAACTTCACCTTGATTGCCTACCTAGCCACTGGATGCCCAAGCCAGCCCAAGTCAGTGCTGGTCCCAAGCCCGGATAAATAAAAGAATGATTACCTAAAAGGTAAACACCGGCACTCTCCCGTGGAAAGGAACTGGGGGCCCTACCACGTACTCACTCCAATTTCACACACATGAACATGAAAAAAATACAATAAAGGATCATGCTGTGACCACGGCCGCTCAAACATGAGCCTATACCAAATTGAAAAAAAAAAAATATATGCATATATACTGTATGTATAATAAAATATATATATATATATATTATATATTATATATATATATATATATATATATATATATTTTATGTATGTTTGTATGTGAATGTATAATATATGTAAAATTATATATGAATATAATGTATGTGTGTGTGTGTGTGTGTGTGTGGTGTGTGTGGTGTGTGTGTGTGTGTGTGTGGGGTTTTGTGTGTGTGTGTGTGTGTGTGTGTTTGTGTGTATCTTTTATATATCATATATATCAATATATATTATCAATAATATATATATAAAATTTTTTATATATATAATATATTTTTATATATATATATAATATATATATATATATTATTATATATATTTTATATATATATTATATCTATATATTTTATATATTATATATATTTAATTATATTTTATTATTTATATATAATATATATATTATTTTATAACTATAAAATTTTATATAATATATATATATATTATATAATTAATATATTTTAAAATTATAATATATATAATTATTTATATATATATATATAATAATATATATATTTATATTATATATTATATATATTATATAATTATATATATTATATTATTATATTTTATATTTTTATATATTATATATATATATATATATAATTTATAATATTTTATATATATAATTTAAAATAATTTTATATTTTTATTATAATAGATATATATATATTATATTATATATATATAAAATTTATATATAATATATATATATATATAATTATATATAAATAATAATATATATAATATATATATATATAAAATATCATATATATATATATATATATATATTATATTTATATATTATATAAAATATATATATATATATCTATATATTAATTAATATATATATTTGTGTGAATAAATATATATATATTATTATAATTTTATATTAATATAATTTTATATTATTAAAATATATATATAATTCTATATATTAAAATATAAAAATATAAAATATTAATAATATATATATTAAAAATATATATTATATATATTAATAAATCTAAAATATTAATATATAACTAATATATATCATATAAAATAATATAAATATATCTATATCTAAAATATATTAAAATTATAATATTATATTAATATAAATTTATTAAAATTATAATATATATAATATATTATATATATTTATATATCTAATTATAATCATATAATACTACCTAAATAAATTTTTATATAACTATCATACATAAACTATATATCATATAAAATTTTATAATTTTTCTATATATTTTCATATATATATAATATCTATAATATATTAATAATATCTATATATATTATATAGATAAATTATATACTATAAAATACACTAAAAAAAAATCTTATAAAACAATATAAATTTTAATATATATAATATTCTTTCTATTCAATTTTAAACTACATAAATTATTAGCTATTTTATTTAGTTTTATTTATTAATATATTATATATTATTAGTTTTTCCCAAATTTTTTTTTTCATTTTATTTTCCCTTAACTATTTTGTTTTTCATTCATTGGCTGGAATTAAGTTGAAGTTCCTTTCCCAGGGGAACAAACGCGCCGCCGGTGACTCGAACCCTCGAACTCAGATTGCGTCCCTGACATCTTGAGTCCGATACACACACACACCCCACACACACACACACACACACCACACACACACACCACACCCCACACACACCCCACACACACACACCACACACACACACGTACATATATATACACACAGTTTATGAAAAAAGGACTTTCCCTATATTCTTTTTTCATGTCCCCCGCTATTTTGGTAATACATAGGAGCGGTTTTTGTTGCATTAAACATCAGCACACACAAAACATTTATGTATAAACTGTTATGAAACCCAAAAATCAAATCAAGTATGGAAAAGAGATAAGATCCAGTTACTTAAGTTTGTCTGTTTTTTGTTTGTTTGTTTTTTGCTCTTGTTTATTTTACTAGAAATTGACAATAAAATTTAGCATGTTTAAATTTGTATATATATGTATTAAATACTATAACTGTGAGGTTACCTTTTTTGGGTTTGGGAATAAACATGTCCTTTTTTATGCTATTCATTAAACCCGCTCCACAGTACCTCAGTAATCAAAAAAATGCAAAGAAAACAAACTAAAGTACAAATAACCTCTGGCAACCCCTAAGCAGTTTTAATTTTTTTATTACCATTGCAGATTAGAAAGAGGGAAATAAAAAATTAAAAGATGAGAAGGGAAACGGGGCGATGATGATGTGATGAAGAAAGAGATAGAACACACACACACACACACACACACCACACACACCACACACACACACACACCACACACACACACACACACACACAAAACACACACACAACACACCACACACCCACACACACACACCCCACACACACCCACACACACACAACACGTTTTGTGAGCTGTTGTTTTAAACACCTAGCCCTTGCCCTTATGGGGACCCTGAAGGGTAGACCGTTTTTTCTCCCATTTATTTCAGGGCGTACCATATCCAATAATAAAGATTTTTTAGCTTATAGGGCTTTAAAGGGTTTCGCTTTATCAACTAGCCATTAAT
>NW_023653308.1:2500-4961 GCF_015228065.2 Penaeus monodon
TATAAATATGTGGTGTGTATGTATGTATGTATGTATATATTTGAGGCCGCGGTTGCCGATCGGTTAGAGCTTCACCTTGATTGCCTACCTACAAAACGATATATCGCCTTTGGGAAAATCGAGCCCCATGTGTCGTAAGGGAAGCACCCCCCGTGGCACCCCAAAACCCCCCTTTATTAGAGGGGCATCCAAACAGGTTTAAAGGGGGAGACGCCATATAAAACCCCAGTTAAATTGGAGAGGCCTATGTCTTCAGTTGGGGAAAAAAATTGGGTATTAAAAAAAAAGTTATATTTTAAAATAAATATATAAAATAATATATTTTAAATATATATATAAAATAAAATTATATAATATATATATTTTAAAATATATATTTTATATATAATTATTTTATTTTATATATATTATATATATTATCGATTTTTATCTTTACTATTTTTAATATATATAATAATATATATTTATATAATATTAAAATATAAAAATTTTATATATTATATTTAAATATATAACACAACTAATATATATATTAATATATATAATATTTTTAACAAATTAAAAAAAAATATTTTTTAATTAAAAATAAAAAAAATTAAAATTTTATATAGGGGTTTTTAATTATATATATAAAAATAATTAAAACACACATGCATATATTATTAAAATACATATAATATATTTTAAAATATTATAATTAATATATAAAATATATAATTTTATATATATATAATAATTTTAAAATATATATATAAAATTTTCTTAAAAGTGGGGTGTGTGGGGTGTTTTCTCTCTCTCTCTCTCTCTCTCTCTGTATTAAAATTTTATATAATATATAAAATTTTATATATATAATATATAATTAATATATTATATAATTTTATAATATATATATATATATATATGTGTGTGTTTTTGGGGTGTGTGTGTGTGGTTTTTGTGGGGTGTGGTTTTGGTGTGTGGGTGGGGTGTTTTGGGGTGTGTGAGTGCGTGGGGTGTGTGTGTTTGGTGGGGTTTTGGGGTGTGTGTTTTGTGTATGTGTGTGTGTTGTGTCTGTGGTTGTGTGGTTTTTGTGTGTGTGTGTGGGTGTGTGTTTGCCCTGTGTAGTTATATATATATATAATAAAATATATTTTATATATATTTATATATATATATATATATATATATATATATACCACATACATATAAAATATAATTTTGATATATATTATATAATATAATATATATATATTTTATTTTATATTTTATATATATATTATAAAATATATATATATAAAATATAATATATATATTTTATAAAATAATAAAATATGCATAATTTTGATGTGTTGTGTGTGTGTGTTTTTTAAATTATAATTAAAATGAATTTAATTTGCATAAAATTTATTCATATATATATAATATATATATTTTTAAAATATATATATATAATATAATATATATATTTTATATATATAAAATAAAATAATGGTTTTATATAATATATATATATATATATAATTTTAAAAATATATATATATAATAGATAAAATATATTAATATTTTTAAAAAATTTTTCACACACACACACACTGTATATTTATATATATATATTATTTATATATATACATATATATAAAATATATATATAATATATATAATTTTATATATATAAAATATAATATATATTTTATAATATAATATATTTAAATATATACATGGTGTGTGTGTGTTTTAAAACTATTATTTATTCAATGTATTTTTTGCATATAATTAAAATATAAAATAAAATATATAATATAATTAATTATATATAATAATATATATATATATAAAATTATATATATATTGTATGTTGGGTGTGTGGGGTGTTTTGTGTGGGGGGTTTTGTGGGTGTGTGTGTGTTTATACAAAAAAAAAAAAAAAATATATATATAATTTTATATATATATATATATTATTTTATATAATAAAAATAATAAATTTTTAAAAAAAAATTTTAATATAAATATATATAAATGTGATGAGTGCGATTATGGGGGTTTTGTATATAAAAAATAAAAACTCACACTGAAAAGAAAAAACAAACAAAACCAAATAAAAACACCCCCCACATAGATACACACAAAAGACCAAAACAACAACAAAACACTACTACATATATATATATATAAAAAATATCTTTTTATATATATTATATATATATTATATATATTATAAAATATTATATGCACATAATATGTGTGTTTAAAAGTGTGTGTGTGTAAACTATAAAAAATTTTTTGTTTTTTTCAAAAAAAAATTTAAAATTTTAAAATTTTATATTTTAAATAAATATATATTTATATTTTTTAAAAAAAATTTTAATATAATATATAGCTTTAAAATATATAATTTTTATGGGATTTATAATATAATTTTTTATATTTTTTATATATTAAAATTAAAAAATAAAATATAAAAATAAAATAAAATATAA
>NW_023653309.1:0-4961 GCF_015228065.2 Penaeus monodon
TTATAAATACATATATAATATATAAAAATAATATATTTTTAAAAATATTTTTACCCCCTATTTCATAAATTAACATATTTAAAAAATTTTTTAAAAAAAATAAAATAAAATCCAAATAAATAATAAAAATATAAATTTTAATTAATAAAAATATATATATAATTATTAAAATTTTTTTGGGTGGGTTTCCCCCCCACCAACAACACCCCAACACCCCCCCAAAAACCCCCCCCCCCACAACCAACCCCCCCCACCCAAAACCCACACCCCCCCCAACAAAACCCCCCACACACCACACAACCCACCCCCCCACAACACCCCCACAAAAACCAAAAACACACCAACCCCCACCCATTAAAACCCCAACAACAAATTCACACACCCTTTACACTCCACGCCCTTTTCCCCCCCAAAAACAAAAAAACACAAACAACCCCCCCCCACCCCCACAACACACAAAAACCCAAAACAAAAAACACCCCCCCCCCCACCCAAACCCACAACAAAACCAAACCCCCACACACCCCCGGGGCGGGCCAAAACCCCATAACACGCCCCCCACCAAAAAATTTTCCACGCCACCCCCCACAAAAACGCACAACCCCCCAAAAATTAAAAAAAAATTCCCCCCTCTTTTTTTTTCTCCCCTTTTTCCCCCTTTCTCCCTTCCCCCCTTCTCCCCTTTTAATATTTAATAATTTAATATAAATTTTTAATTATATAATATTAACAAAATTAAAAAAATATTAATATTAACCCCCGCCCCGGAGAAAAAAAAAAAAAAAAAACATTTTTCAAATAATTTAGCCCAAAATTTTTTTTTAATGCCCCCAAAAAAGTAAAAAAAAAAAAAAGGGAAAAAAAATTGTATTGGGGGGAAAAACCCCCCGGGGGAAAAAAGGGGGCCCCCCCCAGGAAATTAAAGAGGGGGGGGAAACAAAATGCTAAATCGAATTGCCGGGGGGGAAACCATCACTTAATTACAATATTTTTTTTAAAAACCTTTTTTCGGGAAAAAAAAAAAAAAAAAAACCTAGAGGGGGGGGGGAAGTTTAAACCCCCTGGGAAAAACCCCCCCCGAAATCCAAAAAAACCAAAAAAAAAAATGAAATTTTTTTTAAATTTTCCAAAATTGGCCCCGGCCGGGGGGTAAAATAAAAAAAAAAAAAAAAAAAAAATGGGTTTTTGGGAAAAAATTTTTAATAAAGTAAAAAAGATGGCGGTTTTGGGGGTTTTAAAAATTGAATCAGGAAAACCCCAAATTAAAAATTTTTCAAACCCCCAAGATTTGGGGGAAAAAAAAAAAAAAAACCCTCAAAAAAAAAACCAGGGGAGCCCCCAAAAAAATTAGCTAAAATTGAAAAACCCAGGGGGGCGGGACCGAAAATTTAAAAACCCTTAAAAATCCCCAAAAAAAAAGATATTCCCCCTTTCCCCTCAGCAAAAGATCCCCCAAAAAATTTTTGACCAAAAATCAAAAAAAACCCCCGTTTTTAGTGGAAAAATAAATAAAAAAAAACTTTTCACTTTGAAAAATAAAGGGGGGCCAAAAAAACCGTCCCCAAAGCCCAAAAAAAAATGCCCCGCAAAGGTCCTAGGTAGAAACCATTAAAAAAGCTTTTTTTTCCCAAAAAAAACGTAAAAGGGGGGCCCCCTGAAAAAAAAGGGGCCCCCCTCCCCAAAAAGGGGAAAAAAAAATTTTAAAAAACTGAATTTTAAAAAAAACTATAAATAAAAAAAAAAAAAAAAAGGGGGAAAAAATTTTAAGGAATTTTTCCCAAAAACTCGAAAAAAAAAAAAAAAAAACCAAAGGGGGGGAATCTTCCAGGGGAAACCCCCAAAGGGGAAAAAAAAAGCTAAAAAAAAGGGGAAACTTCGGAAATGGGGGAGAAATCAAAGGGGTTTTTCCCCCCTGAAGGAAAAACCAGAAAAAAAAGAAAAAAATAAAAAATGTAATAAGAATTTTTTAAATCATAGAGTAGGGGGAAAAAAACTTTTTTAAAAAAGGTCCCTTTACAAAAATTTCAAATGAAAAATAAAACCCCCCGGATAAAGGCGGGGGGGGAAAAAGGGAAGGCCCCAAACCCTAAAAAACAAAAAAGAAAAAAAAAATGAGCTCTTTAAAGGAAAAAGGGGAAAAAAAAGGAAAAACCCCCAAAAGGGTTTGAAGAAGGGGGGGGGGAAATTTTTTTTTTTGGGGGGAATTAAAAAGATGCAAAGGGAAAAAAAAAAATAACTTTTCCCCCCCTTTTTTTTTAAACAAAAAATTTTTTTCCCCCCCAAAAAAAATTTTAAAAAGGGTTTGGGGAAAAAGGGTAAAAAAAAAGGGGGGGCTTAAAAAAAGGGGGGGGGAAAAAATTTTAAAAAAAAAAAACTCCACCCCCTTAAGGGGGCCCCCCCTTTTAAGTTTACTTACAAACTGTTTTCACAAAAAAGTTCCCCCCACAAAACTCATATTTCTGACAGTTTTTTTGGGGGGTTCTGAACCCCCCTAGAGAAAAAAGACAGGGGGGGTTCAGCAAGGGGAAATTTTTTTCCAACAAAGAAAAAACACCCCCCCCAAGCCCCTCAATTCCCCAAAGATAAAAAAAAAAAAAAAAAAAAAACCAAAAAAGAAAAATAGGGAAACCCCCCTTTGGGGGGGGGTCCCCTTCATCGGGTTATGAAAGGGCCCCCAAAATTTGCCCCCCCTGTTAAAAAAAATACCCCCAGTAAAAAATGGCAAAACTATTCCGAAAGAAAAGGAAGTTTTTGAAAAAGGGGTTTTTTATTGGGGAAAAAAAAATTTGAAGAAATTTTACGAAGATTTTGGGGGGGGGGGGGGGAAAAAACCCCTTAAAAACTTTTCCCAAGGGGGGGAAAAACCCGCTAAAAAAAACCAAAAATTAAAAAGGGGTTTTAAAAACAGGGGCGGGGGGTACCAAATCTCAAACCCAATGTTTAAAACCCGGTTGCCCCTTGGGGGAAAAAGGGTTTTTAAGAACCCCAGACTGGGGAAAAGCCAAAAAAGGTTAAATTTAGAATAAAAGAACCAAAAATCCCCCCAAAAACCAATTCCCCGGATTTTTACTGTTGGGGAAATTGTTTCTCTTCGTGGGGGAAGCCTCAAATGGAAAAAAGGGCAAATAACTAATAAAAAAGATTTTTTTTTTAAAAAGGGGCAAAATTCCCCCGAAAAATCGGACTTTTGGGGTTTAAACAAGGAAAAAAAAGACAAAGAAAAACAATGCCTTTTCCAACAGTAAAAAAGGTTTTTTTAATTTGGGAACCCCGAAATACACAAGGGGCCCCCCAAAAAAGGGGTTTAGGGGGTTTAGGGGGGACAAAAAAAATACATAGGGGGGGGCCCCCCCGTTTTAAAGGGGGCAAAAAACCAATTTTAGCGAAGAGGAAAAACCCATAGAACCCAAAAAAAAAAGTTTTTTTAAAAAAAAAAAACAAAAGGGGGGGAAAAAGGGAAAAAAAGGGGGGGGAAAAAACCAAAAAAAAAAAAAAAAAGGGGGAGAAAAAAAAAAAGGGGGAAAAAAAGGAAAAAAAAAAAAAAAGGGGGGGGGGGAAAAAATTTTTAAAAAAAAAATGGGGGAAAAAAAAAACCAAAAAGGGGGGAAAAAAAAAAAAAAGGGGGAAAGGGGAAAAAATTTTTTTTGGGGGAAAAAAAAGGAAAAAGGGGGGCCTGGGGGAAAAAAATTGGGGAAAATTTTTTTTAAATTTTTTGAAAAAAAATTTAAAATTTTATGTTAAAAAATTTTGGGGAAAAAAATTTTTAAAAAACTAAAAAAAGGAAACCCCCCCCCCCCCACAACACCCAACCAAAAACACCAAAAAAAAAAAAAAACCAAAAAAAACACACAAAAAAAAACCCCCCAAACCCCAAAAAACCCCCCCCCCAAAAAACCCCCCCCCCAAAAAAAAAAAAAAAAAAAAAAAAAAAAAAAAAAAAAAAAAAAATTTTTTTTTTTTTTTTTTTTTAAGGGGGGCAAAAAATTTTTTTAAATTTTTAAAAAAGGGAAAAAAAAACCCCCCCAAATTTTTCCCCCCCCCCCCCCCCTTTTTTTTTTTTTCCCCCCCCCCAAAAATTCCCCATCCAAATTTGGGGGTTTTGGGGGGGTTTTTTTTTTGCGGGGCCCCCAAAAAAAAAGGGGGGGGGGGACAAAAAAATTTAAAACCCCCCCCCCGGGGGGCCCCCCCCCTTTTTTAAAGGGGCTGGGGAAAAAAGGGGGGGGGGGGGGGGGTTTCCCCCCCCCCCCCCCCCCCCTTTTTTTTAATTAAAAATTTTAGGGTTTTATTTTGTTTAAAAATTGCCTTTTTCCCCCCCCCCCGGGGGGGGGGGGGGGGGGGCCCCAAAAAAACCTTGGGGGAAAAACCCCCCCCTCCCCGGGGGGGGTTTCCCCCCCCCCCCAACCCCCCCAATTTTTTTTTTTCCCCCCCCCCCCCCCCCTTTCCCCCCTGCCCCCCCTTTTCCCCCCCCCCCCCCCCCCGGGGGGGGGGTTTTTTTTTTTTAATTTTTCCCCCCCTCCTGGTTCCCCCCCCCAAAAACCTTTTTTCCCCGGTTTCCCCCCCCCCCCCTGGGAACTTCCCTTTTTTTTCCCCCCAAAACCCCCCCAAAGGGGGCCCCCCCCCCCCCCCGGGGGGCCCAAACCCCTTGGGGGGCCCCCCCCCGGTTTAAAAATTTTTTTGGGGGGGCCCGGGGGGGCCCCCCCCCCCCCCCCCCCCACCCCCCCTTCCCTCCTTTTTCCCCCTCCCTTTTTTCCCCCCCCCCCCTTTTAACCCGGGGCCCCCAAAAAACCCCCAAAAAAACCCCCCGGGTTTTTTTGGAAAACCCCCCGGGGGGGGGGGCCCCCCCTTTTCCCCCCTTTTCCCCCCCCCCCTCCCGGGGGGGGGGTTTTTTCCCCCCCCCCGGGAAAATTTCCCGGGGGGGGGCCCCCCCCCCCCAGTTTTTGGGCCCCGGGTTTTTAAAACCC
>NW_023653310.1:0-14311 GCF_015228065.2 Penaeus monodon
TTTTTCCTGATTAATATAATTTGCTAATATATCATATTCCCTAATAATTCCCAAATCATCAATTAAGGGAAAAACGTCACTTTCCAGTCCTCCCAAAGACTAGATTTTGTAATTTGCCGCTTTTCGACTTTTGGGATTTTTTTCCTTTTACCTTTTTTTTTTATATATGGACACAATTCTCATCATTATTATCTTGATTATCATTATTATTATCGTTATCATCATCATTATCATCATTATCATCATCATTATCATCAGTATTGCAATTTTATCATCATTATTGCATTATTATCATTATTATTGCAATTATTGCTGTTATGATATATATTTTTACACTATACTAATAACAACTACAATAATAATAGTAATAACAATAAAAAACGTTTTTATAATAATTATTTATACCCTTAATTAAATAATATCGCTATTACTGTAATATTACTGTTATAATAATTATTTTTACAATTATACTACCAGTAGAAATAATAATAATGATAATAATAACAATAATAATATTAAAAAACAATATTATAACTTTTAAAGTATTATTATTATTATCTTATTTTTATTATTATTATTGTCATTATTACAGTTATATATATTTTTTAGCAAATAATACTAAATTAAAGTAATAATAATAAAAATATTAATAATATTAATAATAATAATAATAATAATAATAATAATAATAATAATGAAACGCCAGTGGGTCTTTGTCTCTGTGCAAAAACATGTGTTAACATGAAAAGGATGACCTGGGCATGTGTTAACATGAAAAGGATCCTGGGCAAACATGTCGCAGCTGGCTGTGAGCGGAGGAGCGGAGGAACAAGCCTAGGGAGACGGAGTTGGGCACTGCTCCTGTGAAGACCTCGTGTGTGCCCTTGTGACCTGATATAACTTTGTGTTGCTCTGTTATAAGCTGTATTGTGCTGTGTGACATGCGGGTTTTCCCCCCCTGTATTGTGCCTATAGAAAAGTGTACGGGTAAATAACTTGTTTTAAATAAAGGAAAGACTGTCATTTTGTGTTTATTTTCGTGCCCTGCCTCCCACTTGGCTTTCCTCTCCTGGTGTTCTGGGACGCTGTGGTGTTTGGTGCCTTTTGGGAGCGTTCAGTTTTCACGACCTGTATAAACCCCGCCGTCTGCCTAGCCTGCCTTGTGTTGGTGGCAGAGAGACGAGGCGGCGGCGTAACAATTGGTGTCGGGAGTGGGATTTGTGATATTTGATCAGTGAGAGCGCCGATTTATCATGTTCTCCAAAGATGGCGGCAGCCATGAGAGGAGGAGGCTATGACTGAGGCAGGCACGAGTGAGGTGAAGCGAGCCAGATGGACCTGATCACTGCCATGCGGCCGGTATGAGGGAGGAAATGGCACAAAGGGCAGAAGAGCAGGCAGAGGGCACGCGAGCAGGCGCACCATCTCGTCGAGATGCGGGCAAGGAGGCAGAGGAACAGTTCTGCCAACTTGTTGAGGTGCTACAGAGCAATCTTGCATCTGTGAAAATGGAAACTCAGCAGTACACCGACAAGGCCTGCAACAGGTGAAGAGTAAAACTGATGGAGGAGGTGCAGACTCTGAAGGGCGGGGTTCAGGGCCTGAGGGGGAAAGTGAAGGAGGAAAGGGGGCGTCACGAGGTAGAACGTTGCAAGCAGAGAAGGCAGACGAGGTTCTGGCAACAGATGCCAGAGTGTCAGATTTACGGGGTCTGTCTGGGGTCTGTGGCAGGAAACCCCCGGGCCTCCCCACGTCGTGTCGCAGCCAGTGGTCGCTGCAGAAGGATGGGGACCCATCGGAACCGCTCCCTTGGGTATAGGTGGCGGCAAACTCGGACCCGGTCAACCCGCCTCGTTGCCTCCCTCACCCCTTCCTCCCCCCAGGGGGTGTTAGTTCACGGCACGCGTTCTCCACCCGGGCAGCCTCGGCCTCCAGACATTCTGTGAGGCATAAGCCAGCTGAGTACGACGGGAAGGGTGGCCTGGAGGCATATGTTGCCCAATTTGAAATGCTGGCATTGCCCAGGGCTGAGCCAGGAAGAAAAGGCCCTGCAGCTGGTAACAGCGCTAAGGGGCCCCGGGGTGGAAGTGTTGGGGCATTTTTGCCGGCATCCCAACATGCCTCTTACACCAGCGTGGCAGAGGCTTTGAAACGCCGTTTCGGGCACCACCACCAGGCCGAGGTATATCGGGCCCACTTGAAGAAGCGGACTCGTGAGCGTGGCGAGACACTGTCCCAGCTGGCGCAGGATGTGGAGGCGCTGGAAAGGAGGTCCAAAACCCTGGGCTGCAGAAGAGATGATCGTGGTCCTGGCCCGTGATTTCTTTGTTGATGCTTTACAGGACCAGCAGTGAAAAATCTACGTCAGGCAAGCACACCCTGAGGCCCTGCGGGTGGCGCTGGCGAGGGCCTTGGAGTTCGAGGCCTTCCTGAAGGCAGCGAGTTGCCTAGGGCCAGCTGCTCAGCCCCGTCGTGACCTCCGGGGCCGGAAGGCTAAAGTGGAGAAAATACATTGAGGAAGGTGAGCCCGAGAACTTTCCAAGGCTTGTGTTGGGGCTGCGGAGAGGTAGGGCACAGACGTAGTCAGTGTCAGAGGGAGCGAGAGAACACGTCCCTCACCGGACGGATTCTGATGCCTTCCAGCAGTGCTGCAAGGACTGTGGCAGGTATGGTCACCATCCGAGCGCATGTCCTAAGGCTAAGGAAGTGGTACAGGCGGAAAACTTGGACAGGCTGGAAAGGGGGCAGAAACCCAGCCGTCCTCGGTTCCCGGGCCCCGACTTGGGTAACTGCTGTCGAACCAGCACGATGCAGGTGGAGGGCTCAGTAGATGGGAAGCCATGGTGCCTGACAGTGGGACACGGGACTGAGAAGACCCTAGTGCGGCCTGATATGTTGGCCACTATGCGACTTCCAGACGCACCACAGAGACTGTGTGGTGTCACGGGGCATTGTGTGCAGCTCAAGGGGCCAGTGGAAAGGGTCGTATTGGCGTGGGCAGCATGGTGCAGCGGCTGCCCGGGGTATGTGGCCGATCTGGACGAGCACTGCTTGTTGGGCCTTGACTACCTGACGCAGAGTAAGGCGTGTGCCGACCTTGGAGCTGGTGAGGGTGCACGGTGAAGATGTGCCCTTACTTCCAGAGGTTGGCTGTGCAGAGGTAGTTACGGCTGAGCGACTGCACCTTGCCCCCAGGACAGAGTCTAGAATCCGGTGTTGACTGTCAAGAGTGATGCGTGGAGCAGAGGGCCTCGTGGAGCCCATTCAAAACCTGCAGCTGGCTGATGCGTAGCGGTTTTGGGGGGAGCCTTGTTGGACCAGGGGGGGGGTTAGTTACAGTGTTGGGAGCTAACTTCTCCGATAAGGCCCAGAAGGTGCCAGCTGGCAAAGCTGGGCACTTGTGAGGAAGTGGATCATCCAGAAGAGTCGTCGAGGAGCAAGGAGTTGGTTGGTGTGGGGCCGTTGCCTGAACTTCCTCGAGGACTTGGCGCACCGGCTGTGGCGTTACCATGGGCCAGGAAGCTACTCCTGGGGGCCCTGGTGAAAAAAAAGATGACGTTAGCCCATTTGCGGCGATGAGGGGCGTGGCAGACGCTGACCGAGATGAGGACGAGAATTTTGGACGGTGAGGGGGATGCAGCAGACGTCAAAGGTGACCATGAGCCAGGTCTTGGGGCAGGAGATACCTCTCTGGGTGCCGCTGCCAATCTACCCCCGCCCACCCCCTCCTCCAGAGAGACCCCAGCGAGAGCGAAGAAAGCCGCGCTGGATGAAAGATTTTTGTGTTCCTGAGGACTAATTTTATTTAAATTTTCTGTAGTTTGTTTCAGGTTTAGATATGTCAGAGCAGACGGGTCATCTGCTTGATAGGGGGGGATAGTGCTACGCCAGTGGGTCTTTGTCTCTGTGCGAAACATTTTGTTAACATGAAAAGGATGACCTGGGCATGTGTTAACATGGAAAAGGATCCTGGGCAAACATGTCGCAACTGGCTGTGAGCGGAGGGAAAAAGCCATGAGACGGAGTTGGGCGCTGGGTCCTGTGAAGACCTCGTGTGTGCCCTTGTGACCCGATATAACTTTGTTTGCTCTGTTATAAGCTGTATTGGCTGTGTGACTGTTGGGTT
The DNA here is from genome assembly GCF_015228065.2 of Penaeus monodon. Lineage (NCBI taxonomy): Eukaryota > Metazoa > Arthropoda > Malacostraca > Decapoda > Penaeidae > Penaeus > Penaeus monodon. The sequence continues at coordinate 4,127 of NW_023653310.1, forward strand.
TTCCCCCCCGTATTGTGCCTATAGAAAAGTGTACGGGTAAATAACTTGTGTAAATAAAGGAAAGACTGTCATTTTGTGTTTTCTTCGTGCCCTGCCTCGCCCCTTGGCTTTCCTCTCCTGGTGTTCTGGGACGCTGTGGTGTTTGGTGCCTCTTGGAGCTGGGTTTAGTGTTCACGACCCTGTATATAACACGCCGTCTGCCTAGCCTGCCTTGTGTTGGTGGCAGAGAGACGAGGCGGGCGGCGTAACAATAATAATAATGATAATATTGATGATAATAATAATAATAGCAATATCCAAATTCTCTTCATTCTCATTTTATCATTATTGTCATGATTAATAGAATTGTGGTAATTATTATCATTATTACCCTAATAATTGCCAGAATCATCAAATGATTGGAAAAATCGTCATTTTGGTGTCTACTCTCAAAGGTTATATTTAGCTAGAATTTGCCGCTTTTCTACTTTTGGTATATTTTTTATTTTACCTTTTTATTATATATGGACACAATTCCTGTTATTATCATCATTATTATCATGATTATCATCATTATTATCGTTATCATCATCATTATCATCATTATCATCATCATTATCATCATTATTGCAATTATTATCATCATTATTACAATTATTATCATTATTATTGCAATTATTGCAGTTATAATATATATTTTTACAACTATACTAATAACAATACAATAATAATAGTAATAACAATAATAATACCAAATAATAACGTTTTTATAATAATTATTTCTATCATTATTTAATTAATATCGTTATTATTGTAATTATTACTTTTATAATAATTATTATTACAATTATTTTACCAGTAAAAATAATAATAATGATAATGACAAATAATATTAATAACAATTATAAGAATTATTATTATTATTATTACACTTATAATTATTATTATTGTTATTATTACAGTTATAATATATTTTTGGCAATAATACCAATAATTAAAGTAATAATAATAATAATAATAATAATAATAATAATAATAATAATAATAATAATAATAATAATAACAATAATAATAATAATAATAATAATAAAAATAATAATAATACTAATAATAATATAATGATAATAATGATAATAATAATGATAATAGTAATAATAGCAAGAATAATCAAATGTTATCCAAATTCTCTTTATTCTCACTTTTATCATCATTATTGTCATGATTAATAGAATTCTGGTAATTATTATTATTATTACCCTAATAATTGCCAGAATCATCAAATGAATGGAAAAAAACGTCATTTTGGAGTGTACTCTATAAAGGCTATATTTTCCCCAGATTTTTCCGCTTTTTCGACTTTAATGAATTTTTTTCTCTTACCTTTTTTATTATATATGAACACAATTCCTGTTATTATCATCATTATTATCATGATTATCATTATTATTATCGTTTCCATCATCATTATCATTATTATCATCATTATCATCATCATTATCATCATTATTGTAATTATTATCATCATTATTGCAATAATTATCATTATTATTGCAATTATTTCAGTTATAATATATATTTTTACAATTATACTACCAGCATAAATAACAATAATGATAATAATAACAATAATAATATTAATAAACAATATTATAAGAATTAATATTATTATTATTATTATACTTATTTTTATTATTATTGTTATTATTACAGTTATAATATATCTTTGGCAATAATACTAATAACTAAAGTAATAATAATAATAATAATATTAATAATAATAATAATAATAATAATATATAATATATATAATAATAATAATAATAATATAATAATAATAATAATAATATAATAATAATAATATTAATAATAATAATAATAATAATGATAATAATAATGATAATAATAATGATAATAGTAATAATATTGATAATCATCAAATGTTATCCAAATTCTCTTTATTCTCACTTTTATCATCATTATTGTCATGATGAATAGAATTCTGGTAATTATTATCATTATTACCCTAATAATTGCCAGAATCATCAAATGAATGGAAAAAAGTCATTTTGGAGTCTACTCTCAAAAGGCTAGATTTCTTTAGATTTAGCCGCTTTTTCGACTTTTGGGATTTTTTTTCTTTCACCTTATTTTCTATTATATATGGCCAAAATTCCTGTTATTATCATCATTATTATCATGATTGTCATCATTATTATCCTTATCATCATCATTATCATCATTATCATCATCATTATCATCATTATTGCAATTATTATCATTATTATTGCAATTACTTTTATAATTATTATTTTCACAATTATACTACATGTAAAAATAATGATAATGGTGATAATAACAATAATAATATTATTAACAATATTATAACAATTAGTATTATTATTATTTTACTTATTATTATTATTATTGTCATTATTACAGTTATAATTATTAATATAATAATAATAATAATAATAATAATAATAATAATAATAATAATGATAATAATAATAATAATAATAATAATAATAATGATAATAATAATAATAATAAAGATAATAATGATAATAATAATGATAATAGTAATAATATTAATGATTATCAAATGTTATCGAAATTCTTTTTATTCTCTCTTTTATCATCATTATTGTCATTATTAATAGAATTCTGGTAATTACTATCATTATTACCCTAATAATTGCCAGAATCATCAAATGAATGGAAAAAACGTCTTTTTGGAGTCTACTCTCACAAGGCTAGTCGCTTTTTCGACTTTTGGGATTTTTTTCTTCTCCCTTTTTATTATATATGGACACAATTCCTGTTATTATCATAATTATTATCATGATTATCATCATTATTATCGTTATCATCATTATTATCATCATTATCATCCTCATCATCATTATCATCATTATTGCAATTATTATCATCATTATTGCAATTATTATCATTGTTATTGCAATTATTGCAGTTATAATATATATTTTTACAAATATGCTAATAACAACTACAATAATAATAGTAATAACAATAATAATAACAATAATAACGTTTTTATGATAATTATTTATATCATTATCTTAATTAATATCATTATTACTGTAATTATTACTGTTATAATATTTATTTTTACAATTATACCAATAGCAAAAAATAATTATTATTATAATAATAACAATAATAATATTAATAACAATATTATAACAAATAGTATTATTATTATTATACTTATACTTATTATTATTATTGTTATTATTACAGTTATAATGTATTTTTTGGCAATAATACTAATAATTAAAGTAATAATAATAATAATAATAATAATAATAATAATAATAATAATAATAATAATAATAATGATAATAATGAAAATAATAATGATAATAGTAATAATATTAATAATCATCAAATGTTATTCAAATTATCTTTATTCTCACTTTTATCATCATCATTGTCATGATTAATAGAATTCTGATAATTATTATCATTATTACCCTAATAATTGCCAAAATCATCAAATGAATGGAAAAAAATTCATTTTGGATTCTACTCTCAAAAGGCTAGATTTCGCTAGATTTGACCGCTTTTTCGACTTTTGGGATTTTTTTCTTCTCCCTTTTTATTATATATGGACACAATTCCTGTTATTATCATCATTATTATCATGATTATCATCATTATTATCGTTATCATCATTATCATCATTATCATCATCATTATCATCATTATTTCAATTATTATCATCGTTATTGCAATTATTATCATTATTATTCCAATTATTGCAGTTATAATATATATTTTTACAACTATACTAATAACAACTACAATAATAATAGTAATAACAATAATAATAACAATAATAACGTTTTTATAATAATTATTTATATCATTATTTTAATTATATCGTTATTACTGTAATTATTACTGTTATAATAATTATTTTTACATTTATACTACCAGCAAAAATAATAATAATGATAATAATAACAAAAATCATATTAATAACAATATTATAACAATTATTATTATTATTATTATACTTATTATTATTATTATTGTTATTATTACAGTTATAATATATTTTTGGCAATAATACTAATAATTAAAGTAATAATAATAATGATAATAATAATAATAAAAAAAATAACAATAATAATGATAATAATAATGATAATAATAATATTATTATTATTATTATTATAATAATAATAATAATTAATTATTATTATTATTATTATTATTATTACTATCATTATTATTATCATAATAATGATAATAATAATGATAATAGTAATAATAGTAATAATCATCAAATGTTATCCAAATTCTCTTTATTCTCACTTTTATCATCATTATTGTCATGATTAATAAAATTCTGGTAATTATTATCATTATTACCCTAATAATTCCTTTTATTATCATCATTATTATCCTGATTATCATCATTATTATCGTTATCATCATTGTTATCGTTTATCATCAACATTATCATCATTATCATCATTATCATCATCATTATCATCATTATTGCAATTATTATCATCATTATTGCAATTGTTATCATTATTATTGCAATTATTACAGTTGTAATAATTATTTTTACAATTATATTACCAGTAAAAATAATAATAATGATATTAATAACAATAATAATATAAATAAAATATTATAAAAATTAGTATTATTATTTTTATGCTTCTTCTTATTATTATTTTTAGTAATACACTTATAATATATTTTTTGGCAATAATAATTATTATTAATATAATAATAATAATAATAATAATAATAATATAACAATAATGATAATAATAAAATAATAATAATAATAATATTAATGATAATAATGATAATAATAATGATAATAATAATGATAATAGTAATAATATTAATAATTATTAAATGTTATCCAAATTCTCTTTACTCTCACTTTTATCATCATTATTGTCATGATTAATAGAATTCTGGTAATTATTATCATTATTACCCCATTAATTTCCAGAATCATCAAATGAATGCAAAAAACGTCATTTTGGAGTCTACTCTCAAAAGGCTAGATTTTGCCGCTTTTTCGACTTTTGGGATTTTTTATTATATATGGACACAATTCCTGTTATTATCATCATTATTATCATGGTTATCATCATTATTATCGTTATCATCATCATTATCATCATTATCATCATCATTATCATCATTATTGCAATTATTATCATCATCATTACAATTATCATCATTATTATTGCAATTATTGCAGTTATATATTTTTACAACTATTCTAATAACAACTACAATAATAATAGTAATAACAATAATAATAGCAATAATAACGTTTTTATAATAATTATTTATATCATTATTTTAATTAATATCGTTATTACTGTAATTATGACTGTTATAATAATTATTTTTACAATTATATTTCCAGTAAATATAATAATAATGATGATAACAAAAATAATATTAATAACAATATTATAACAATTAGTATTATTATCATTACACTTATTATTATTATTGTTAATATTACAGTTATAATATATTTTTTGGCAATAATACCAATAATTAAAGTAATAATAATATAATAATAATAATAATAATAATAATGATAATGATAATAATAATAATAATAATAATAATAATAATAATAATAATAATAATGTAATAATAATTAATAATTATCAATGTATGCAATCTCTTATCTCATTTATCATCATTATGTCATATTATGATTTGGTAATATTTCATTGTTACCATAATTGCCAGAATCATCAAATGATGAACACGTCATTTTGGAGTCTACTCTCAAAAGGCGATATTTCCCTAGATTTTTCCGCTTTTTCGACTTATATGATTGTTTTCTTTTACCTTTTTTATTATATATGAACACAATTCCTGTTGTTATCATCATTATTATCATGATTATCATTATTATTATCGTTATCATCATAATTATCATCATTATCATCATCATTATCCTCATTATTGCATTTATTATCATCATTATTGCAATTATTATCATTATTATTGCAATTGTTGCAGTTATAATATATAATAACGTTTTTATAGTAATTATTTATGTCATTATTTTAATTAATAACGTTATTACTGTTATAATATATTTCTTGGCAATAATACCAATAATTAAAGTAATAATAATAATAATAATAATAATAAATAATAATAATAATAATAAATAATAGTAATAATAATAATAATAATAATAATAATAATAATGATAATAATAATAACGGTAATAATAATGATAATAGTAATAATATTAATAATCATCAAATGTTATGCAAATTCTCTTTATTCTCACTTTTATCATCATTATTGTCATGATTAATAGAATTCTGGTAGTTATTATCATTATTACCCTAATAATTGCCAGAATTATCAAATGAATGGAAAAAACGTCATTTTGGAGTCTATTCTCAAATGGCTAGATTTCGCTAGATTTTGCCGCTTTTTCGACTTTTGGTATTTTTTTCTTTTACCTTTTTTCATTATATATGGACACAATTCCTGTTATTATCATCATTATTATCATGATTATTATCATTATCATCTTTATCATCATTATCATCATTATCCTCATCATTATCATCATTATTGTAATTATTATCATTATTGCAATTATTATCATTATTATTGCAATTATTGCAATTGTAATATATATTTTTACAACTATACTAATAACAACTACAATAATAATAGTAATAACAATAATAATAAGAATAACGTTTTTATAATAATTATTTATATCATTATTTTAATTGATATCGTTATTACTGTAATTATTTCTGTTATAATAATTATTTTTACAATTATACTGCCAGAAAAAATAATGATAATAATAACAATAATAATATTAGTAACAATATTATAACAATTAGTATTATCATTTTTATGCTTATTATTATTATTATTGTTATTATTAGAGTTATAATATATTTTTTGGCAATAATACTAATAATTAAAGTAATAATAATAATAATAATAATAATAATATTAATAATAATAATAATAATAATAACAATTATAATAATAACGATAATAATGATAATAATATGATAATAGTAGTAATATTAATAATCATCAAATGTTATCCAAATTCTTTTTATTCTCACTTTTATCATCATTATTGAGTCTACTCTCAAAAGGCTAGATATCGCTAGATTTTGTCGCTTTTTCGACTTTTGGGATTTTTTCTTTCTTTTACCTTTTTTTATTATATATGGACACAAATCCTGTTATTATCATTATTATTATCATGATTATCATCATTATTATCGTTATCATCATCATTATCATCATTATTGCAATTATTATCATTATTATTGCAATTATTATCATCATAATTGCAATTATTATCATTATTATTGCAATCATTGCAGTTATAGCATATATTTTTACAGCTATACTAATAACAACTACAATAATAATAGTAATAACAATAATAATAACAATAATAACGTTTTTATAATAATTACTTATATCATTATTTTAATTAATATCGTTATTACTGTAATTATTACTGTTATAATAATTAATTTTGCAATTATACTACCAGTAAAAATAACAATAATGATAATAATAACAATAATGATATTAATAACAATATTATAACAATTAGTATTATTATCACTATACATATTATTATTATTATTGTTATTATTACAGTTATAATATATTTTTTGGCAATAATACCAATAATTAAAGTAATAATAATAATAATAATAATAATAATAATAATAATAATAATAATAATATAATAATAATAATAATATAATAATGATAATGATAAATTGATAATATCCAAATTCTCTTTATTCTCACTTTTATCATCATTATTGTCATGATTAATAGAATTCTGGTAATTATTATCATTATTACCCTAATAAATGCCAGAATCATCAAATGAATGGAAAAAAACGTCATTTTGGAGTCTACTCTCAAAAGGCTATATTTTGCTAGATTTTGCCCCTATTTCAACTTTTGGATTTTTTTTTCTTTTACCTTTTTATTATATATGGACACAATTCCTGTCATTATCAACATTATTATCATTATTATCATCATTATTATCGTTATCATCATCATTACCATCATTATCATCATTATCATCATCATTATCATCATTATTGTAATTATTATCATCATTATTGCAATTATTATCATTATTATTGCAATTATTGCAGTTATAATATATATTTTTACAACTATACTAATAACAACTACAATAATAATAGTAATAATAATAATAATAACAATAATAACGTTTTTATAATAATTATTTAATAGTATATTTTAATTAATACGTTATTACTGTAATTATTACTGTTTTTAATAATTATTTTTACATTATACTACCAGTAAATAATAATATGATAATAATAACATAATAATATTAATAACAATATTATAAATATATATTATAATTATATTTATTATTATTATTATGTTATCATTACAGTATAATATATTTTAATAATATATGAATAATACAATAATAAAGTAATAACATAAAAATATAATAATTAATAAAATATAATATAATAATAATAATAAATAATAAAATATTAATAATAATAAATAATAAAATAATAATAATAATGATAATAATAATAATAATAATAATAATAATGATAATAATAGTAATAATAGTAATAATCATCAAATGTTATCCAAATTCTCTTTATTCTCAATTTTATCATCATTGTTGTCATGATTAATAGAATTCTGGTAATTATTATCATTATTACCCTAATAATTGCCAGAATCATCAAATGAATTGAAAAAATTCATTTTGGAGTCTACTCTCAAAAGGCTATAATTCGCTTGATTTTGCCTCGTTTTCGACTTTTGGAATTTTTTTTTTTCTTTTAATAATAACAATAATAGTATTAATAACAATATGATAACAATTAGAATTATTATCATTATACTTATTATTATTATTATTGTTATTATTACAGTTATAATGCATTTTTGGCAATAATACTAATAATTAAAGTAATAATAATAATAACATTATTATTATTATTAATCATAATGATATAATAATAATAATAATAATAATAATAATAATAATAATAATAATAATAATAATAATAATAATAATAATAATAGTAATAATAATAATAATGATAATAATATATGATATAATAAGTAATAGTAATAATATTTTTTTTTTTCTTTTATAATTTTTTTCTCTTTCCTTTTTTTATAAATGGAAGTGATTACTATTATTATCATCATTATCATCATTGTTATCGGTATCATAATCATTATTATCATTATTATCCTCTTTATCATCATTTTTGCAATTATTATACCTTCTCCATATATAATGATAAAAGAGAATGTATTTTCTTATTATTATTATTATTAATCTTATTGTCTTCTTATTGTTCCATTTTATTTGGATCGCTTCTTCCTATTTTCGTCTTCTCCTTTTTCTTCGTCTTATTCTTCCCTAATTGCTTCGTCTTAATTGGATCGCTTCTTCCCCTTTTCGTCTTCTTCTTTTTCTTTGTCTCATTCTTCCTTTATTGCTTCGTCTTATTTGAATGGCTTCTTCCCTTCTCCGTCTGTTCCTTCCGAGTCTCCGGCTGCGCCCTCGAGCAGCGTCGTCGTTCCAGCCAATGGGAGAAGACTCCCGCTGGATGATCCAATGGCGGGCCTCCTTCCTCGTCGAGCCCCACTTCCCCCTCCTCCTTGGGAATGCCATTGGCCGAGCCTCTATGTGGGGGCGGAGCTTAGTGCCAGCTGGAGGTGTGGCTGAGGGAAGAAAGGCGCCGAGGGGGCAGAGCCTCGTGCTGTTGGGGAGAGGAGCCAGCATGAGAGGTGGGCAGGGTCAGAAGCACACATACACTCACACACATACACACACATATATATGAAAAAATATATACATATATGTACATATACATATATATTAGTGTGTGTATATATATATATATATATATATATATATATATATATATATACATTGATACATATATAAATATAAATAAATACATACATACATACACACATATTTATATAGATAGATTCGTAGATAATAGATGGGTAGATTTATTCATACATATGTATGTGTGTGTGTATGTACAGTGTGTATATATATGTTATATAATTATAATATATATATATATATTAATATATTATATATATATCATTTATTTATTTATTTATTTTATA
>NW_023653310.1:14411-24411 GCF_015228065.2 Penaeus monodon
GCGAGGACAACAAGCCATGAGACGGAGTTGGGCGCGCCTGTGAAGACCTGACTTACTTGTGTGCTCTTATAAGCTGTATGTCTGTTGACATGTGTTCCCCCGTATGTGCTATAGAAAAGGTACGGGTAAATAACTGTGTAAAGGAAAGACTGTCATTTTGTGTTTACTTCGTGCCCTGCCTCGCCACTTGGCTTTCCTCTCCTGGTGTTCTGGGACGCTGTGGTGTTTGGTGCCTCTTGGAGCTGTTCAGTGTTCACGACCCTGTATATAACACGCCGTCTGCCTAGCCTGCCTTTTGTTGGTGGCAGAGAGACGAGGCGGGCGGCGTAACAATAATAATAATGATAATATTGATGATAATAATAATAATAGCAATAATATTAAAAATCATCAAATGTTATCCAAATTCTCTTCATTCTCATTTTATCATTATTGTCATGATTAATAGAATTGTGGTAATTATTATCATTATTACCCTAATAATTGCCAGAATCATCAAATGATTGGAAAAATCGTCATTTTGGTGTCTACTCTCAAAAGGTTATATTTAGCTAGAATTTGCCGCTTTTCTACTTTTGGTATTTTTTTTCTTTTACCTTTTTTATTATATATGGACACAATTCCTGTTATTATCATCATTATTATCATGATTATCATCATTATTATCGTTATCATCATCATTATCATCATTATCATCATCATTATCATCATTATTGCAATTATTATCATCATTATTACAATTATTATCATTATTATTGCAATTATTGCAGTTATAATATATATTTTTACAACTATTCTAATAACAAATACAATAATAATAGTAATAACAATAATAATAGCAAATAATAACGTTTTTATAATAATTATTTCTATCATTATTTTAATTAATATCGTTATTATTGTAATTATTACTTTTATAATAATTATTATTACAATTATTTTACCAGTAAAAATAATAATAATGATAATGACAATAATAATATTAAATACAATATTATAAGAATTATTATTATTATTATTACACTTATAATTATTATTATTGTTATTATTACAGTTATAATATATTTTTTGGCAATAATACCAATAATTAAAGTAATAATAATAATAATAAATAATAATAATAATAATAATAATAATAATAATAATAATAATAAATAATAATAATAATAATAATAATAATAATAATAATAATAATAATAATAATAATAATAATGATAATAATGATAATAATAATAATAATAGTAATAATATCAATAATCATCAAATGTTATCCAAATTCTCTTTATTCTCACTTTTATCATCATTATTGTCATGATTAATAGAATTCTGGTAATTATTATTATTATTACCCTAATAATTGCCAGAATCATCAAATGAATGGAAAAAAACGTCATTTTGGAGTGTACTCTATAAAGGCTATATTTCCCTAGATTTTTCCGCTTTTTCGACTTTAATGAATTTTTTTCTCTTACCTTTTTTATTATATATGAACACAATTCCTGTTATTATCATCATTATTATCATGATTATCATTATTATTATCGTTTCCATCATCATTATCATTATTATCATCATTATCATCATCATTATCATCATTATTGTAATTATTATCATCATTATTGCAATAATTATCATTATTATTGCAATTATTTCAGTTATAATAATTATTTTTACAATTATACTACCTGCATAAATAATAATAATGATAATAATAACAATAATAATATTAATAACAATATTATAAGAATTAATATTATTATTATTATTATACTTATTTTTATTATTATTGTTATTATTACAGTTATAATATATCTTTGGCAATAATACTAATAACTAAAGTAATAATAATAATAATAATATTAATAATAATAATAATAATAATAATGATAATAATATTAATAATAATAATAATAATAATAATAATAATAATAATAATAATAATAATAATGATAATAATAATGATAATAATAATGATAATAGTAATAATATTGATAATCATCAAATGTTATCCAAATTCTCTTTATTCTCACTTTTATCATCATTATTGTCATGATAAATAGAATTCTGGTAATTATTATCATTATTACCCTAATGATTGCCAGAATCATCAAATGAATGGAAAAAACGTCATTTTGGAGTCTACTCTCAAAAGGCTAGATTTCTTTAGATTTAGCCGCTTTTTCAACTTTTGGGATTTTTTTTCTTTCACCTTATTTTCTATTATATATGGCCAAAATTCCTGTTATTATCATCATTATTATCATGATTGTCATCATTATTATCCTTATCATCATCATTATCATCATTATCATCATCATTATCATCATTATTGCAATTATTATCATTATTATTGCAATTATGCAGTTATATTATATATTTTTACAACTATACTAATAACCTGCAATAATAATAGTAATAACAATTATAATAACAATAATAATGTTTTTAAAATTATTATTTATATCGTTATTACTGTAATTATTACTTTTATAATAATTATTTTCACAATTATACTACATGTAAAAATAATGATAATGGTGATAATAACAATAATAATATTAATAACAATATTATAACAATTAGTATTATTATTATTTTACTTATTATTATTATTATTGTTATTATTACAGTTATAATATATTAATATAATAATAATAATAATAATAATAATAATAATAATAATAATAATAATAATAATAATAATAATAATAATAAATAATAATGATAATAATAATAATAATAAAGATAATAATGATAATAATAATGATAATAGTAATAATATTAATGATTATCAAATGTTATCGAAATTCTTTTTATTCTCTCTTTTATCATCATTATTGTCATTATTAATAGAATTCTGGTAATTACTATCATTATTACCCTAATAATTGCCAGAATCATCAAATGAATGGAAAAAACGTCTTTTTGGAGTCTACTCTCACAAGGCTAGTCGATTTTTCGACATTTTGGATTTTTTTTCTTCTCCCTTTTTATTATATATGGACACAATTCCTGTTATTATCATAATTATTATCATGATTATCATCATTATTATCGTTATCATCATTATTATCATCATTATCATCCTCATCATCATTATCATCATTATTGCAATTATTATCATCATTATTGCAATTATTATCATTGTTATTGCAATTATTGCAGTTATAATATATATTTTTACAAATATGCTAATAACAACTACAATAATAATAGTAATAACAATAATAATAACAATAATAACGTTTTTAATAATTATTTATATCATTTTTAATTAATATCTTATTACTGTAATTATTACTGTTATAATATTCATTTTTACAATTATACCAATAGCAAAAAATAATTATTATTATAATAATAACAATAATAATATTAATAACAATATTATAACAATTAGTATTATTATTATATACTTATTATTATTATTATTATTGTTATTATTACAGTTATAATTATTTTTTTGGCAATAATACTAATAATTAAAGTAATAATAATAATAATAATAATAATAATAATAATAATAATAATGAAAATAATAATGATAATAGTAATAATATTAATAATCATCAAATGTTATTCAAATTATCTTTATTCTCACTTTTATCATCATTATTGTCATGATTAATAGAATTCTGATAATTATTATCATTATTACCCTAATAATTGCCAAAATCATCAAATGAATGGAAAAAAATTCATTTTGGATTCTACTCTCAAGAGGCTAGATTTCGCTAGATTTGACCGCTTTTTCGACTTTTGGGATTTTTTTCTTCTCCCTTTTTATTATATATGGACACAATTCCTGTTATTATCATCATTATTATCATGATTATCATCATTATTATCGTTATCATCATTATCATCATTATCATCATCATTATCATCATTATTTCAATTATTATCATCGTTATTGCAATTATTATCATTATTATTGCAATTATTGCAGTTATAATATATATTTTTACAACTATACTAATAACAACTACAATAATAATAGTAATAACAATAATAATAACAATAATAACGTTTTTATAATAATTATTTATATCATTATTTTAATAATATCGTTATTACTGTAATTATTACTGTTATAATATATTTTTTGGCAATAATACTAATAATTAAAGTAATAATAATAATGATAATAATAATAAAAAAAATAATAACAATAATAAAATGATTATAATAATGATAATAATAATAATTATTATTATTATTTTATTAATAATAATAATAATAATTATTATTATTATTATTATTATTATTATTATTATTATTATCATAATAATGATAATAATAATGATAATAGTAATAATATAATAATCATCAAATGTTATCCAAATTCTCTTTATTCTCACTTTTATCATCATTATTGTCATGATTAATAAAATTCTGGTAATTATTATCATTATTACCCTAATAATTCCTTTTATTATCATCATTATTATCCTGATTATCATCATTATTATCGTTATCATCATTGTTATCGTTATCATCATCATTATCATCATTATCATCATCATTATCATCATTATTGCAATTATTATCATCATTATTGCAATTGTTATCATTATTATTGCAATTATTACAGTTGTAATATATATTTTTACAACTATACTAATAACAGCTACAATAAGAATAGTAATAACAAAAATAATAATAATAACGTTTTTATGATTATTATCTATATCATTATTTAAATTAATTTTGTTATTACTGTAATTATTACCGTTATAATAATTATTTTTACAATTATATTACCAGTAAAAATAATAATAATGATATTAATAACAATAATAATATAAATAAAATATTATAAAAATTAGTATTATTATTTTTATGCTTCTTCTTATTATTATTTTTAGTAATACACTTATAATATATTTTTTGGCAATAATAATTATTATTAATATAATAATAATAATAATAATAATAATAAAATAATAATAATAATAATAATAATAATAATAATATTAATGATAATAATGATAATAATAATGATAATAATAATGATAATAGTAATAATATTAATAATTATTAAATGTTATCCAAATTCTCTTTACTCTCACTTTTATCATCATTATTGTCATGATTAATAGAATTCTGGTAATTATTATCATTATTACCCCATTAATTTCCAGAATCATCAAATGAATGCAAAAAACGTCATTTTGGAGTCTACTCTCAAAAGGCTAGATTTTGCCGCTTTTTCGACTTTTGGGATTTTTTATTATATATGGACACAATTCCTGTTATTATCATCATTATTATCATGGTTATCATCATTATTATCGTTATCATCATCATTATCATCATTATCATCATCATTATCATCATTATTGCAATTATTATCATCATCATTACAATTATCATCATTATTATTGCAATTATTGCAGTTATATATTTTTACAACTATTCTAATAACAACTACAATAATAATAGTAATAACAATAATAATAGCAATAATAACGTTTTTATAATAATTATTTATATCATTATTTTAATTAATATCGTTATTACTGTAATTATGACTGTTATAATAATTCTTTTTACAATTATATTTCCAGTAAATATAATAATAATGATGATAACAAAAATAATATTAATAACAATATTATAACAATTAGTATTATTATCATTACACTTATTATTATTATTGTTAATATTACAGTTATAATATATTTTTTGGCAATAATACCAATAATTAAAGTAATAATAATAATAATAATAATAATAATAATAATGATAATGATAATAATAATAATGATAATAGTAATAATATTAATAATTATCAAATGTTATGCAAATTCTCTTTATTCTCACTTTTATCATCATTTTGGAGTCTACTCTCAAAAGGCGATATTTCCCTAGATTTTTCCGCTTTTTCGACTTATATGATTGTTTTCTTTTACCTTTTTTATTATATATGAACACAATTCCTGTTGTTATCATCATTATTATCATGATTATCATTCTTATTATCGTTATCATCATCATTATCATCATCATTATCATCATTATTGCATTTATTATCATCATTATTGCAATTATTATCATTATTATTGCAATTATTGCAGTTATAATATATAATAACGTTTTTATAATAGTTATTTATGTCATTATTTTAATTAATATCGTTATTACTGTTATAATAATTATTTTTACAATTATACTACCAGCAAAATGATAAATAATAATAACTAATAATGATAATAACAAAAATAATATTAATAACAATATTATAACAATTAGTATTATTATTATTATACTTATTATTATTATTATTGTTATTATTACAGTTATAATATATTTCTTGGCAATAATACCAATAATTAAAGTAATAATAATAATAATAATAATAATAATAAAATAATAATAATAATAATAATAATAGTAATAATAATAATAATAATAATAATAATAATAATGATAATGATAATAATAATAACGGTAATAATAATGATAATAGTAATAATATTAATAATCATCAAATGTTATGCAAATTCTCTTTATTCTCACTTTTATCATCATTATTGTCATGATTAATAGAATTCTGGTAGTTATTATCATTATTACCCTAATAATTGCCAGAATTATCAAATGAATGGAAAAAACGTCATTTTGGAGTCTATTCTCAAATGGCTAGATTTCGCTAGATTTTGCCGCTTTTTCGACTTTTGGTATTTTTTTCTTTTACCTTTTTTCATTATATATGGACACAATTCCTGTTATTATCATCATTATTATCATGACTATTATCATTATTATCTTTATCATCATTATCATCATTATCCTCATCATTATCATCATTATTGTAATTATTATAATTATTGCAATTATTATCATTATTATTGCAATTATTGCAATTGTAATATATATTTTTACAACTATACTAATAACAACTACAATAATAATAGTAATAACAATAATAATATTAGTAACAATATTATAACAATTAGTATTATAATTTTTATGCTTATTATTATTATTATTGTTATTATTAGAGTTATAATATATTTTTTGGCAATAATACTAATAATTAAAGTAATAATAATAATAATAATAATAATAATATTAATAATAATAATAATAATAATAACAATTATAATAATAATGATAATAATGATAATAATATGATAATAGTAGTAATATTAATAATCATCAAATGTTATCCAAATTCTTTTTATTCTCACTTTTATCATCATTATTGAGTCTACTCTCAAAAGGCTAGATATCGCTAGATTTTGTCGCTTTTTCGACTTTTGGGATTTTTTTTTCTTTTACCTTTTTTTATTATATATGGACACAAATCCTGTTATTATCATTATTATTATCATGATTATCATCATTATTATCGTTATCATCATCATTATCATCATTATTGCAATTATTATCATTATTATTGCAATTATTATCATCATAATTGCAATTATTATCATTATTATTGCAATCATTGCAGTTATAGCATATATTTTTACAGCTATACTAATAACAACTACAATAATAATAGTAATAACAATAATAATAACAATAATAACGTTTTTATAATAATTATTTATATCATTATTTTAATTAATATCGTTATTACTGTAATTATTACTGTTATAATAATTAATTTTACAATTATACTACCAGTAAAAATAACAATAATGATAATAATAACAATAATAATATTAATAACAATATTATAACAATTAGTATTATTATCACTATACATATTATTATTATTATTATTGTTATTATTACAGTTATAGTATATTTTTTGGCAATAATACCAATAATTAAAGTAATAATAATAATAATAACAATAACAATAATAATAATAATAATAATAATAATAATAATAATAATAATAATATAATAATGATGATAATGATAATAATTAATATTAATAGTAATAATATTAATAATCATCAAATGTTATCCAAATTCTCTTTATTCTCACTTTTATCATCATTATTGTCATGATTAATAGAATTCTGGTAATTATTATCATTATTACCCTAATAAATGCCAGAATCATCAAATGAATGGAAAAAACGTCATTTTGGAGTCTACTCTCAAAAGGCTATATTTTGCTAGATTTTGCCCCTATTTCAACTTTTGGATTTTTTTTTCTTTTACCTTTTTATTATATATGGACACAATTCCTGTCATTATCAACATTATTATCATTATTATCATCATTATTATCGTTATCATCATCATTACCATCATTATCATCATCATTATCATCATTATTGTAATTATTATCATCATTATTGCAATTATTATCATTATTATTGCAATTATTGCAGTTATAATATATATTTTTACAACTATACTAATAACAACTACAATAATAATAGTAATAATAATAATAACAATAATAATATTAATAACAATATTATAACAATTAGTATTATTATAATTATATTTATTATTATTATTATTGTTATCATTACAGTTATAATATGTTTTATATAATATATTGGCAATAATACTAATAATTAAAGTAATAATCATAATAATAATAATAATAATAATAATAATAATAATAATAATAAGAATATTAATAATAATAATAATAATAATAATAATAATAATAATAATAATGATAATAATAATAATAATAGTAATAATCATCAAATGTTATCCAAATTCTCTTTATTCTCAATTTTATCATCATTGTTGTCATGATTAATAGAATTCTGGTAATTATTATCATTATTACCCTAATAATTGCCAGAATCATCAAATGAATTGAAAAAACTTCATTTTGGAGTCTACTCTCAAAAGGCTATAATTCGCTTGATTTTGCCTCGTTTTCGACTTTTGGAATTTTTTTTCTTTTAATAATAACAATAATAGTATTAACAACAATATTATAACAATTAGAATTATTATCATTATACTTATTATTATTATTATTGTTATTATTACAGTTATAATACATTTTTGGCAATAATACTAATAATTAAAGTAATAATAATAATAACATTATTATTATTATCAATTATAATGATAATAATAATAATAATAATAATAATAATAATAATAATAATAATAGTAATAATAATAATAATAATAATAATAATAATGATAATAATAATGATAATAGTAATAATATTCGCTAGATTTTGCCACTTTTTCGTCTTTTATAATTTTTTTCTCTTTCCTTTTTTTATAAATGGAAGTGATTACTGTTATTATCATCATTATCATCATTTGTTATCGGTATCATAATCATTATTATCATTATTATCCTCTTTATCATCATTTTTTGCAATTATTATACCTTCTCCATATATAATGATAAAAGAGAATGTATTTTCTTCTTATTATTATTATTAATCTTATTGTCTTCTTATTGTTCCATTTTATTTGGATCGCTTCTTCCTATTTTCGTCTTCTCCTTTTTCTTCGTCTTATTCTTCCCTAATTGCTTCGTCTTAATTGGATCGCTTCTTCCCCTTTTCGTTTTCTTCTTTTTCTTTGTCTCATTCTTCCCTTATTGTTTCGTCTTATTTGGATCGCTTCTTCCGCTTTTCGTCTTCTTCTTTTTCTTTGTCTCATTCTTCCCTTATTGCTTCGTCTTATTTGAATGGCTTCTTCCCTTCTCCATCTGTTCCTTCCGAGTATCCGGCTGCGCCCTCGAGCAGCGTCGTCGTTCCAGCCAATGGGAGAAGACTCCCGCTGGATGATCCAATGGCGGGCCTCCTTCCTCGTCGAGCCCCACTTCCCCCTCCTCCTTGGGAATGCCATTGGCCGAGCCTCTATGTGAGGGCGGAGCTTAGTGCCAGCTGGAGGTGTGGCTGAGGGAAGAAAGGCGCCGAGGGGGCAGAGCCTCGTGCTGTTGGGGAGAGGAGCCAGCATGAGAGGTGGGCAGGGTCAGAAGCACACATACACTCACACACATACACACACATATATATGAAAAAATATATACATATATGTACATATACATATATATTAGTGTGTGTATGTATATATATATATATATATATATATATATATA
>NW_023653310.1:29411-30530 GCF_015228065.2 Penaeus monodon
GTAGCTATTGCAGCGGTTGAACGCCGGCGGAATTACACGGGTGGGAAAGGGTTTAAGATTTCCTGTTTTTCCTGGGTACTTGTTTACGGGTCAAGCATTAAAGTTACATATTTTGCCAGATGACATCTTTAAAGATTTTTTTCGCTTAAAGAGGCTTTGTTGAGGTTTATCTGTAGATGCCGTTTTTATCGTGTAATTTGAGAGGGGGCAGATTAAAAATAAGTAGACGTATGCCATGGGGATTAGAATGGAGCAGTACCTCGATAGAGGATAACTATGGTAACTTTTAGAAGAAATACGATAGTTGTTTGATTTTTGGGCAGGGAGCAATATTAAATAATTGCAGTTCGATCTTCGGATTTTTGAAGAGAGAGGCTGTGAAACAGCGGGGAAAAGGCAAAAGCCCCCGATAGGGACCGAGTGCACACGGATATCGCTTTTAAATAAATTTTTTAAAAGGGCAGTGTCTAAAAAGTCACACATGTTGAAAGGAAATTCATTTTATGGGTCATTAAACCTAATTTCCTAACAAACCTAAGAACTTTTAAAATAAGAGTGAACCGGGTAAAAATTTTTATTTTTCCGAAATTTAAAAATCGGAATGCAATAATTTAATGGGAAGCTGTTTGATAAAACCCGCAAAAATATTTCTCAAGGTTGTTCCTCCTAATTGTGAAGAAAAGTTGGTACCTCTAGATCAAATGGGTCCTTTTGTTAAAGTGTATGATTTCTTGTGTTCCAAATTATTCCCCAAAATGAGATGTTTTTTTAAAAGTAAATTTTCAAGGGTGGGTCAGTGCAGTTGCAGCACCAATCAAATTTCAGATGTATAATCGGACCGTTCCAGGGGTGAAATACCTGGGAACATGACCTCCCGGTTGGGGTTTTGACAGCAGTGAAGACACCGCTCCACCCCCAACTTCCGCAAAAATAACCCACCCCTTCGCTGTTACCCAGGTAGGGGGTGTTCAGTTTGGGGACGAAACCAGAATCCCCTTTCGTGAAAAGCCCAGTAAAAATCCCACGGGTTGCTAAAAAAATTTTAAAAAATTTAAATCCTAAAAAGAAAATCTAAAAAAACCAAAAAACTTGCCAATTTTTTCCCCAAAAAACTAAAAA
>NW_023653311.1:0-4961 GCF_015228065.2 Penaeus monodon
TTGAATTATCATCTTTTCATAGAAATATTAAAGTAAGGAACACAATCAAGGGATAAAGAACAGAATAATAAAGGAAAAGAAACTGACGATGCAGTGATGATGAAAACAATGATGATGATGAGTAATAGAGAAGTATTCATCAACAAAAATGAGGTAATTGTTATTTGTAAATATAGACATAAATAATAATAATATTGATAGTAATAATAATATTAACAATAATAATAATAATAGTAATTAAGGGATGACTTCAATAAACAATTATAAAGTAATGGTACCATTTGTTTATACACATAGGTTAGGTTAGGTTAGGTTAGGTTAGGTTAGGTTAGGTTGGGGTTAGGTTAGGTTAGGTTAGGTTAGGTTAGGTTAGGTTAGGTTAGGTTAGGTTAGGTTAGGTTAGGTTAGGTTTAGGTTAGGTTAGGTTAGGTTAGGTTAGGTTAGGTTAGGTTAGGTTAGGTTAGGTTAGGTTAGGTTAGGTTGGTTAGGTTGGGTTAGGTTAGGTTAGGTTAGGTTAGGTTAGGTTAGGTTAGGTTTGGCAATTTGATTTTCCCCATCCAACTGCCCTGGTGCCTGAGAGTCTGAAAAGGAACAAAGAAAACCCCACACCAAAGAAACAAAGGGAAAGCAAATACAAGAACCAGGGGGGGGGGGGGTTGAGCCGTCCTCTGTTGCCATGTTGATGTGCCTCCTTCCTTCCTCTGTTAAAGAAACCTGTGGAAAAAACTATCATGTGTGTTGTCAATACAAGTTGTATTCTTATCTTGCATTATTCTGATTATTTCATTGCCTCTCTTTGTCCTTTATATGTTGGTAGCCTCCTCACCTTTGCCTTGACCTGCTTACCTGACTCTTGCCTGTGCTTGGGCTGTTCCAAGCCGGGGAACTGGGGAGACAGGGAGGAGTAGGCAGGGGCTCTCTATCTTGTCTATTTCTATTTATTAATAGGTAGCTTCATACTAAATATTATTTTTCAATTTTTTCAAAGTAGCTCCTTACCTGTGTCTCCCCCAATACTTAGCAGGGCTAAGTAGGGGGAAATAGGGGGAGGTATCTGTTAATTTCTAATGCCAAAACCTTACTGACTCTCCTGGAGTGGGAGAGAGAGAAAGACTGATATATTACTGTCATTGTATCTTCATATGTAATCTTATTTTTCTAATTTCAAGAAACCAGAATTTTACTATTAAACATATGACTTTCTGTACCTGTAATTGTGTGCATTCCAACTCAACTTTACTGTGCCTAATATCTTGAAATGTTCCAATTATGGAAAGTAAATTTGTAATATTTATCTTATATATTTGGGTAGCTTTCCTCACCTTTGCATTGGCCTGCTTACCTGACTCTTGCCTGTGCTTGGGCTGTGCCAACCCGGGGGAACTGGGGAGCCCGGGGGAGCAGGTAGGGGCTCTCTATCTTGTCTTTTCCTATTTATATTTATTAATAGGTAGCTTCATAAATATTATTCTTAAGATTTTTCTAAGTAGTTCCTTACCTGTGTCTCTCCAATACTTAGCAATGACTAAGTATGGGGAACAAGGGGGAGGTAATATGTGACTTCCCAATGCCAACTTTACTGACTCTCTCCCTGGAGTGGGAGAGAGAGAAGGGCTGATATATTATTGTCATTTTATCTTTCTTATCTATTCTCATTTTATCATTTTCCTTTATAAAGACTGAATTTTACTATTAATCATTTGGCAGTTTTTTTTTCTTACCTGCCTGTATATAAAATGTACATGTAATTGTGTGCATCCCAACTAATCTCTGATAGCTTAATATTTTGAAATGTTACAATCATGGAACATACATTTGAAAATTTTTATCTTATATATATCTTTTATGGAAATCAATCTTTTTTTGGGTTTGGTGGTTAAATGAGAGGTTCAAAGGGAGTAACCGGTGAGCTCACCGACCTTGACCTGCTAGCTTGAAGGACTGGGGGGAGCTGCCCTGGTCTGCTTCAAATACCTCAGTCCTGTGCTGAGTCTCTCATTCTCTCCTTGTCCACGGTCAGAGGCGACGGGAACTGTGCTCTGATCAACTGCTCTGCAATCGATTTTCCCTTTCCATGCTATCAATGGTGGGGGAGTCCTGAATGCTGTCTCCCAGGGTGTGTCTCTGGAATTTTCTTTGATCCACTCCCATTTTTCATTTAGGAAATGTCTCATGGTCCTGCCATTGCTGGGATATAATAAAGGAAATATTATTCTGTTGTGGTTGTTCCTCACCTTTCTAATTAGCAGCTGATGTCTTGGTATGTTTTCTATTTTTTCCAGAGCTGAGGTGAGGCATTTGTTATCATATCCTCTCGCCTTGAAGAACCCTGTCATTTCCTGAAATGCTTGTTTTAATCTTAGCTCCTCACTGACTATTCTCTTAATTCTAGAGCCTGTGAGAAAGGTAGAGATTTCATTAGTTGGGGTGATATTTGACATAAAATGGAGATATTTGGGGTTATTAGAGGGTTTTGTAATACACTGTGGTTTGTGGGCACCCTTCTCCATCGAAATACACCAGGGTGTCTAGGAAAGGTGCTTCTCTCTGCTGTATTCCAATGTGAACTGTAGGTTGGATGAATGTTGTTCAATCCTTCATGGTAGGGCCCGCAGTTCTGCTTCGTACCCACAAAAATGCCAAACATATGTCATCAATGACCTATAGAAAATTTCAGGCTGTTTTACCAGCTTCTTCCTTTTGTTCAATACTTGCATGTACGAAAATTCGCCAAAAGCCACGATACCGAGGCTCCTATGGCGTACCTTTCCCTGTCTATAGAAACTATTGTTAAATCTCAACAGGGTGCCTGTAGCCCTGGTCTAGCCTTCCCTTTACAAGTATGGTGGGGAGTGCCATGTTTAGTCCCTTGGTAGAGTCTTTTAATAGGAAAAATTTGTCATAGAAATTGCACAAAAAAGCGCTCTTCTGGGGATAGGGGGGTAAAGGGAGACATATCAAATGAAAAAAGAAAGCTCCCTTTTGGGTATTCTCACATGTTCCATTTTCTGTAGGAAGGAGGTTGTGTCCTGCAATCTCTCTGGTAAAAGATCTAGGAGAGGGGTGAGATATGTGGTTAGAAGGCGGTCTACGGGTCGGGTTTGGAGAGCTGCAACCACTCAACACTGGTCCCCCTGGCAGAACCTGTGCTTGGGTCTAGAGGTTTATGAGTTTTAGGGAGGACATACCAGTGTGGTATGATGGGTTTGTGCTCTAGAAGGGCATCTCTTTGTCCTGCAGAGAAGCTTCCCCTCTTCCTTCCTTCTTTTCTGGCCTGTCTAGGGTAAAAAAACGATTAACCAACATAATACTCTCTCTCTGTACTGTAGCTAGAGCCTCCTCTGGGTTATTTAATTCTATATATGTCTCCTTGTCCTTTAGATGCTTTTAACCCATAGCTAAGTAACTGCTTGTTTCAACAGGGACCAGAGCTCCATTTTATCAGCCTTTTAATCACATATCAGGATTTTCTGCTAAATCTTTTAATGCTTTGTTTTCTGTTTTAGTTGGGTTGGGTCTTTCATTCTTTTCCCATGCCTGATACACTTCAAAAAGTTCACATTGATCATATTATCTAGGCCGGGCCCTCTTCCGAGGGGGGAGGGTTTTCCTTATCTTGAGGGTAATTGTTGTGGTAATTTTTTCTTTTTCTTTTGGGTTTTCCCTTTCATAGATGCTCCAGGCTGTAGAGGGGATGTGAATCTTTCATTAATGGTTTTTTGGTAGGGTTTCTAATGAGGTATGGAAAGTCCTCCCATGCTTTCTTTTTCCTTGGGGGACCTGTACAAAAGACCTACCTTTATCAGAACCGAGAAATGTATTTTCTGTAGTGGAATTTCACTTACCACCAGTTCCATGCCCAACTGTTTTGCTCTTCTCCTTGCCACTGTCTTTCTTCTCTTCTTCCTGTTTCCCACTGGGAGCTTCCTCTTTGCTGGTCTACCCAACCATTGTTTCTTTTTCTCCCCTGTACATATCTTTGTTGTACTGCCTTCTCTGTGGAGGGTTTCTCTGGGTTTCCAATTTTGTTTGTTCCATTGGTTTTGGGGGTTCCATTCTTTCCTGTGGAATTCTTGATGGGGGTAGGACCTTCTCTGGAAGTCGTGAGAGGTTGTTTGTTGAGGAACCCCTTACATCTACCTGTGGTTTTTTCTAGGTGATGTTTGTGGGATGTCCCCGGTGTTCCTCCTCTGTCTTGCCTTTGTTCTACTCTGTTTTGGGCCTTTCTCTGAACCCCCTCCTCTGGGGTAGACCGTGCTTACTCCCGCTGGGGGGCATTCTCTTTTATTCTTGTTTCCTCCTGTGTATATGTTGTTTTCTGTCTTCTCCTTTGGTCTCTTTTTTTTTTTCTTTTTCTTTCTATGGCATAGTCCTGAAAACCCTGCCAGGTGGTCCTTTCTGGCTGTCGAGCTTCCCTGTTGTTCTGGGGGGAGGTTTCAATTTGTTGTCCTTCTTGGTTTCTGGTTAATTGTTCACTTTGTTTTGCTACTATATTTTCTAGTATCCCTATTGCTCCTATTACTCTATCCTGAGGTGATGGCATGCATTATTTCCTTCCTCAGGAGCATTGTTTTTCTGTATCATTATCTTTTAAAAATATCCTCCCTATTATGGTTATCCTCCCTGGGTATGCAATTTCATGGGGACCTATGGATAACATGATGTGTTGAATTTCCTCTACTACTTCTAGAGTCCCTTCTAGGGAGTCCTCTATGGAAGGAAAATGCTCCCAAGTCAGATTGTTTTCTTGGTCTTCCGACAGTGGGGGTGCTTCTTCTGACACTCTCCAGGGTCTGGGTTTCATTATTTCTTCCACAGGGCCTATGTCTTGAGGTCCTCTCTGAGAGACTTTTCTATAGTTTCTTCTTCTGAAATATCTCCGGGGTGTGGGTAGGTGAATTGTTCTTCACCTTCCCCCTTACTGTGACTCTCTACTGTGAAGTCCATATTTTCCTCCGGGG
>NW_023653312.1:0-4961 GCF_015228065.2 Penaeus monodon
TAATATATATATATATATATATATATATATTATATATTTTATATTTAATATTATTTAATATATATATATATATTATATATATATTTTATAATATGTATTGCGGGGGGAGGACATTGAAGTCACAGAGAGCTTTGTATACCTTGGTAAACGTAGTCCATTCTCTGGGCTGTCAGACCAAGAAGTGAACAGATGGATTGGTTTGGAAATAGGAGCCATAAACTCGATCAACAAGAGCTTTTTTGAGATGTCGGTACCTATGCAGAAGGACCAAGCTGCGTGTCTTCAAGGCCTTGATACTTCAGTTTTGCTCTATGGAAGGAGACCTGGACGCTATCCAGTGTTTTGGAGTCTCGTCTTGATTGCTTTTGTAACAAGTCCCTTCACCGGATCATGGGTACATTTGGCAGGACCATGGTCCAACCGGGGTTAAAACCGTGAGACTGGCATGGGCCCTGTTATTTGCATAATCCAGGATCGCCAACCCAGGCTATATGGGCACCTAGCTCGTTTCCCTGTGGACGACCCTGCCCATCAGGTTGTCTCTTTGTGAGAAAACCCCTGGATGGAGGAGGCCTGTGGGAAACCCAAGTGGTCATGGCTTGGGCAGCTCGACGAGCCCTGTCGCGAGGAATTAGAGATGGGCTGTGGGCCTGCCTGGAGACTCCCTCGGGGGATCTTCTTTGGCTGGAAGCAAAGGGTGGATGCGGCCATGCGCCCCGTCGGCTTTTAGCCCCTTGATGATATAATTGCGTTTAACGTAACCCTTCATGATGCCTGGTCTCAAGAGAGCAAACTTCACCATGTGGGTCCGTTGATCCAGGTGAAAAAGGGGAGTAAATATAAAAAGAGTTTTATGAAGACTTTATTTTTCATATTCACCAGTCCTGTATCATCTATCTGAATGTCTGTCTATCACTCTCTGTCTCTGTCTCTTACTTTTATATCTTTGTCTATGTCTATTCATCTCTCTCTATCTATTTTTTTCTCACTTTTTCTCTTCCACCACTTCCTCCACACCCAGGTCCCTAAACAGAAAGGTAGAATTCGTAACGCAGTGGAGTTTCATGTAAACTCCTGGAATATCATGGTATTAGAAACAAGACTCGCTGCTCTATGGACTATGTGTACTGACTGTTATATTTATTTAAAAAAAAAGGTTGTTGGCCAACTGTTAGTGAGAGAGGTACCCCACTCACTGACTACTTGTCCTATGTTCACCCAGTCAGAAATGGCCTAATATCATATGTGCACTACTCTGTCCCACACCTTCGTACCTCATAACACAAGGACATAACTTTCATTGTTGGAAAATAACCCTTTGGGATGAAAAAAAATCGATTTTCAAAGGTTTACTCTAAACCTAGAAAAAAATAAATGTGGCTGCCTATGTTCTCCCTGGATTTACAACGGAGACTTCATTGCTCTTCAGTCCCGATACGGAATGGCCCGCGGATACAGGTGATGCCCCTCACTCTATGGAGGCTCTTTGGATTACATACTTCTGGAGTGATAAGGAGCTCCTACATCACTGCTTTTTCCCGACCCCTATTGCCCTAAACTTCATTACACCCTTCTTGCCAAATCATTTTTCCCCTCACACCAGTAACCGGAAAGTATTCCAACCAAGCATTACTTTTATCTTGTAAAAGGCGAAAGAGCACTGTCAGCACTGAATCCCCCGATGCACTCTGCTCCTCACTTGTGGTTCACATTTCTATATCCAGTACACCAGCCAGACCCTATATTCTAGTAGCCCTAAACCCAGCTAGAATGCTTGATGAGATGTGTACAAGCAAAAGGGGAGACTGTAGATATGGTTTTAACCTTTTAATACCACCCCCCCCTTTTTGGGAAATTTTTCTTTCCCCCAGCCCCCCTTTTGCTTTGTAAAAAATTTCCCCTCTCGTTTTTAAAGTAAAAATTTTAAATGTTTTTTTTTTTTAAATGAGTAAAATTTAGTGGTTTTAAATTAACTTTCCCTTTAAAGTGCCCATGCTTCGTTAAAAGAATAGAAAAGAAAATTAGAAAAATTTACTGTTTTTTTTAAAGGGGGCTTGCGCCCCCGGGAAAATACTAAAGCCTTCCAAAGGGAGACCCCCCCAGGTTAAGAAACTAAAGTAAGGATCCCTGTTTTTCAAAGACACTCAACCCCACTCTCTTCTCAATCCAAATCCAGGGATATGTTATGTCCCCCCAAACAGAGTATTAAACTGACCCGCAAGCACCCCCAATAAATCAATCATCTTCCCCGTTTGGGTCTTTGGCAACTAATCAAATTTTTGGGAAGAAAAGGGCCAATGCTGCTCTTCACCCTGTTCAAGAGTATACCTAGTCCTTAAGGAGTTGGGCCAAAACCTCCAGCCTTCGTATATTCAAGATGTTTCTCCCCGAGGTGGGCCGACGTCCTCTTCTCTGAGTAGGCTCCCGCTCTCCTCCGAAAGGTAGGTGCATTGCTATAATCAGATGAGAGAATAATGTACCGATAAACGAAGATGAAATGCTATGTGCGCTCATCATGGGAAAGGTTTAGCTTTTGGTGAGGATGGATTCACCTACTTTGTTTCTCTCTTCTCCAAGGGACAGCCCCTTGTTTCAACTTTATAATTTTGCCTTTAAGAATGGATGTGGACGGGACTATAAGTATCATCATACCATGCCAAACTAGCAGTGGCAAGGCCTGGCCCATTTCCTTATCTCCTGTTTCTGCAAGGTGCTTAAAATATACTAAAACCATCTCCCCTATCACCGGCAACCCAAGCTTTCATGTCGACTATGGGTTTTAATCCTGGTAAGAACACACCCTGCCCTTTAGAACTCTACCCATCTCTCCCCTCCAGTGCTGTCGCCTTCATAGACATAATGAGTACTTTTGAAACTGATAACGAAGTCATTTTAAATCAGCTTGTGGACTCTGATGTGAAGGACATCTAAAAAGGGTGGCTACAAGGCTACCTCGCAACAGAGCTACCTGCGACTTTTAAACCAAAATCTTTCGAAATAGTTCACTGCAGTTTAATGTCCTTACACCAGCTTCCTCTCCTCCCCAACATACCCAGAACCAAGCTACCTCTGTGCAGATAACATTTGCATTCACTCTAAATCACCAACAAAATATCAAGCTCCTCCTCCCTCCTTCCTGAGTAATTTACTGCCTATGATTTACCCTGCCATAACTCTAGAATACTCCCCGACTACACATCATACAAGGAAAACAGCGCTTCACTCGGTCAAGTGGCTCTCCAAAAAAACACCATCAGAGTTTCTATGTGATGTTATGAGTCTGTCATTGACTACCGTTCCTTACTCTCAGGTCAACACGAAAATTTCAAAACAAAACCACGCAATCTATCCTGTGTTGCTTTTCTTTCACCGGGGTAGTTAATATGCAGTCTGAGCCAAAAAATTTATCCCCACTTATCGACCAGGTATTGCCGTCACCCACTCAGCATCAGATGGGCCTTACTCTCCCCCTCCGCACCTACTCTCCAATGTCATTTTTCGGCGGGTAGCCACAACCTGTTAGCATGTGTGTGCCTGCCTCACAGATTCGCTATTGCAGCAGAAAATGATCCTGGTTTGCCTCACTGCTCATGGGCCCCCTGATGCTGTCATTATCTTCACTCGGAGGAAAACTGAATGGGGTAATGTATGTGACTCCTAGTCAGCCCTTACTTACATAGTTATTGGAATAAGATTAAAAAAAAAGCCTTTAAGTAGCCATTTTGGGGCCCATCCCGGAGGCTTTTTTAGCTACCAGGAACTGTATTGAGGGGAAATTAATTTTGTTTTATCCCTCGTTCTTCACTGCCATTTTTTGGCGGTCGTCGGTATTGATTAAAGTATTAATTACCCATTAACTTTCCCACGACTGTTTTTTAACCCAAATCATGGTTTTAGTGTTGTCCCCTTTGTTTTTAGTGAGTGTTTTTACTATAGATGGCTCCCGTGGCTCACCAGCAAGGAGTTATCATTTGGCCCAGTGACCGATCTATTTCCCCTTCCTAAAATTGGGGGGAAAAAGGGCTTTTTTTTCCATTACTTTTAAATTTGACTTTCCCAAATACATCGGGTCAATTTTTGATGATTGAAAACCGTTCCTTAACACAGTGCAAAAATACAAAGCTTGTGCACAAAGCTACCCCGGAGCCCGGGGGTTCTCGTCTCACTGACATTGTTTTTCCCGAGTTTTTTTTAAAAAAAAATAAAAGTAAAGTAAATCCTGTAATTACAAAATTTTTTTTGCTTTGAACACCTTCGTGCTTTTTTTTTGCAGGGGACCGAGGCTACAGTAGGCGTAACACCCACCCCAGACCGCAGCTCTCTTCTACCCAGGGGAGCCCCCTTTGGGGTTTTACCCCGGGGGGGAGGCCAGTAGCGGGGGTCCTTTGGCGCCTTTTTTCTATCTATTTTTTTACCCTTTAAAGTGCTTCCCTGAGCATTGCCCGGAGTTCCCCGTGAAAACCCGTATTCGATGGGGGTGGGGATCTACTTATCGCCCTTGCCCAAGCAAATTCGGGGGTAAGGAAGTTCCTCCCTAACTCATCCCCTGGGTTTTTGGAGAACGCAAAAAGGTTCCCCTAAGGGGGTAAAAGGGCGGGAAAAAATCCCCTTTCTTTTAGTATTTCTGTAGGGTTTAACCAAAAGTTAAGAGCCCTTTTATCTCTTCAACAACAATTTTTTAGTAAAGGGTCGGACTGGTCCAATGTCCCGGGTGGATGATCCCCCGGGTACCCTTCTCCCCAAGGGGAGGGGCGACTCATGACCACTCTCAGACCAAATTACTGTGAAAATGGAAAACCCCCCCAAAAGACAACCTAAAGGACCCCTTTTTAAAAACCCTACCGAGAAACAAGGGTTTGCGGGAAAGTAAAAGGTGAAAGAAATCAAACGCTTTGAACGTGAACCCCCTTTTTCAAAAAAAAGTCCTTTTTATTTTTTTTTAGTGGAACCCCCCCCCAAAA
>NW_023653313.1:0-4960 GCF_015228065.2 Penaeus monodon
TTTCCCCCCCTCCCCCCCCTCCTTTTTCCCCCTTCCCCTTTTTCCCCACCCCCTTTCCCCCTTTTTCCCTTTTCTCCCCCCCGCCCTTCCCCCCCACTCCTTTTTCCCCCCCTTTTTCCCCTCTCCCCCCTCTTTTCCCTTTTCTCCTCCTTCCCCCCCCCTTTTCCCCCTTTCCACCTTCCTCTTCCCTTTTCCCTTTTTTTTTTTTTTTCTTTTCCCCCTTTTTCTCCTTTTTTTTTTTCCCCCCTTTCCTCTCTCCCCCTCCTTTCCCCCCTTCCCCTCTTCCCCTTTTTTTTCCCCCTTTCTTTTTCCTCGTCTCTACCCCCTCTTTCCTCCTTCCTCTCTATCCCGTTTCCCCCTCTATCCTTTTTTTTTCCTCCTCCCCCTTTTCCTCAATTCCCCCTCTCCCCTCGCTTTTGGCCTTTCCCTTTCCCCTTGTCTTTTTGTCTAGCCCTTTTTTGCCGCTTTTTTCTTTCTTCTCTTCTGCTTCGCTTTCGGGCTTTTTCTTTTCCCCGAAACCCCCCTGGCCCTTACTTTCTTCTCTTGTTAAAACACCCCCTCGTCTCTTCTTTTCGCTTCCTGTCTTTCTCTTGTTTTTCGGCTTTCCCAAATTCTAGATTTTTGACTTTACCTTACACCTTGGCCCTTTTCCCCCCTTCCCTGCCCTTTTTTTTTTTCCCCCTTTTTGTAATTGTGATTTTTCCGTTTAAATTTTGCCACCTTTTTTTGTTTAAAACTTTTGTTTAAAATTTGCTGTCAAACTTTTTAACTAATCTAACTAATTTGCTGCTCTGTTTTTCCCTCTTTATTGTTTTTTATAAAATTGTTATTACATTCTTTTGTCTAACGCTTTCTTATTTGTTTTTTATTTTTTATTTTATTACCTGCACTTTTACATTTTTTCGTTTTCTCCCTAGTCCAATTATAATTTTTTTTTTTTTTCCTTTTTTTTCCATTTTTTAGGGAAACTGGAAAATTATTTATTGTTTCCTTTATTTTAAGTTCCCCTTTTAATTTATAGTTTTTTTTTTTTTTTGATTTTAAATTTGTGTTCATCAATCTTGATTTTTACCATAATATTTTTTTTTTTTGTTATGTTTTATAATTTTTATTGTTTTATTATTTACTCTACATTGTTTTAAATTTTTTTCACTGAAACAAGTAAATTATTTTCTACTGTCTTTAAAAAGTCATGTAAAAAACCCTTTTATAAAGTCTCGATTCCCAAACAAATGTGTGTTAAACAAACTTTGCATGTGTACCCCTTGGACCCTACGTGACAGGGCGACGGCCACTGATAAAGGGTTTGTCCTGACTTGAAAATTGCCTTATTCTGTGGGGAGCGGTTGTTATTTCAGTCATATCAGATAAAAGTACTTACACCACTCCCCAAACACCCATTTTCCTTTGTTCACATCCCTGACAACTATTTTTTCCGCTTCATAGCAGCTTTCATTGGACGATACAAAAATAAAGGGGCTCTCATTACGGATACCATTCGGGTAAACCTTTTATTCTCCCCTGCCCTTGACAAAATTTGGGCCAAAGAAAAACGAACCTGAAAAGAAAAGAAGGAAAACTTGCCTGACCAAAAAAAAAATTGAAAATTAAATGATTTTCTTAAAAATAAAGGGTTTTGAATCCCTGGGTGATCCGTATTCCCTTTGGAGCCCAAAAAAGATTTACTCATCATCAAAATTTAGGGGGGGGACGTAAGTATTGATGTGCTAGAGGCCCAACGGGAAAAACCCTTTTTACTGTTTATCTGTAAAAAAAATAGACAATCTTACAGGAAAGGGGCTCCAAAATCCTAAATCCTTAAAATGCGCTCTAAGGGAAACTCCCGAAAATCCTTTTAAAATGTTTGCTAGTAATACATGGACCCTTTTTAAAAAGGTTACTGTACCCCTTGATGGAAACGTGGCGGGAGGGGGGAAACTTTCGCTACTAATTCTTTAAACTGGAAAGGACCATACTGATCAAAACCATCCAAATATACCATAAACTTATAAACACATAAACACATACGCCCATCACACATCTTACTATCTTTTATCTCAAAAAATTTTCCCCAAAAAGTGGCATTTAACCTCTTTCATAGCACTGAGTGCTTTTAGGGGCAGTATTGGGTACATAGATTCAGAGGGAACTCTAGGAAAAAAAGGCAAGGGGGCTTGGTAGCATCTTTCTCTAAGATTGCTCCAATCGCTCCCCCCAAAAACATTGGGGGTGTGCTTAAAAATTCCCTTTGTAAGTCTGGCTGTGAAGAACGGCAGCACCCAAATTTTTTTTAAATTCTTCAAAAACGACTGGAGACCCCGCGTTTTTGTTCTTTTTTTAGTAAAAATTTAGTGGGGAAACAAAGGTTTCCTGAAAAATCCTGGGCCCTAGGGAAGTTCTAAACCCGGGGGCTGTGTAAGGTGTTTTGGGGATTTTGAAATGGCAAGTAACATACACATAATACAAAATAACACTGTATGTTAATATTTTATATAAAACTATACTACAATATTATGCTATATATACATACACAAATATATACATACTACAATAACTACTATTTTAAAATATTAATATATATTATAATATATACATATATAATATACTACATTTTTAAAACATTATTTAAAAAATACTACAAAATTAACATTTTATACATATAATATATATACATAAATACATATACTACATATATATACATATATATAAAATAAAATACTACATATATATAATTATATATAAAATAATAATTACTACTATTAATAATATATTTAACATATCTACATTTATACAAATATACATTACTACTATATATACATATACTACTATATATCATATATACATATATTATACATTTTATACATATTATATAATATATATATATAATATATTAATAAAAATTTTTTTTTTTTTTTTTTTTTTCCCTCCCCTCAAATCCTATAAAATTCCTAAACCTTTTCTTAAACCTATAAATTTTCTTTTTTGTTTTCAAATTTTAACTCTTACTCTTCCATCCCCACAAATTTAACAATTTTTACAAACTCCTTTTTTCTAATTTCTTTTTTTTTCTCCTCCCAAATCCTAAATCTGCCCAAAAATCCAATAAATCTAACAATATTTAAAATTTCTTGTTCCACTTATTAATATGCCTAAATGTTTTTAAATGTAAAACTAATCGAAAAACATTATCTCATATTTATGGTATGTAATTTATTATTTTGTTCATATTTATTTTACATTTTATAAAAACATAAAGGAACCCTTTCCCTTTAGGCTTTTTTATAACAAAAAAAGAACTTTTTCCAGAACCTTCTCAGCAACCCTGAGCAGGTTCCATGATGCAGTAATCGGTGGTCAGGTGTCAGAGAAAAAACAGCCACTTTAGCGCAAGCCAACCAAAGTAGACATTGCTCTCGTGGTCACATCTTAGTAGCATCGCTACCAAAATGCTACCCCACCCTTTCAAAAAAAAAGAAATAATAATAATAGTCTGCAGGGGAGAAGCCTGACGCAGAATACGTTTAGGTTTACAGAAAATATTGGAGCGGGATACACGAAAGTTTTTAGCCCATTTTTGAGATTAAAATCTGAGACTTTTTTAAAAGTGTCTCAGGCTGGCGATCTGTCACATATAAAGATATCAACAAATAGATATATCAAATTGATACTTTTATTTATCCAAAGTAGCGATATATATGGTTTAATACGTTTTTTTATACTAATGAAGTCTGGACACGTTCACTTTTATAAAAGCTGACAAACATCAAAAAATATAAGTGATCATGGCAACAATGCCCTTCGTTTGCCTACATCGTTCAGTTGCGCTCATCAGTTTATTTGCATTCATCAATTTATTTCAGATTCAAACATACCGTCAAATGTACCAATGTGTTGTTGTTTTTTTTTTAATCTAATGTGCATGCGTTACACACTTAAATACATATTTCCCAGATTAGTGCACGTGAATAAAACCTTTGCTGAAGCGCCGGGCCGTGACATCGCCTTCTGCTGGCTATTGTGATTATAAATACCTTCAAATTCATGAAGATATGTTTTTGCTTTGAGTAAAACATATATTGTGTATGAGTAACACGTACAAAAAGCCTGGTATAAAAAATAAATATGAAAATTAAGGGGAAAGCCCTCTGCCGAAGCGTGGAGGCCAGCTCGCTTGTAGCGGACCCATTCGAAAGTTTTCATTACCTAGGTAGGGATAATCAGATTTCGACATGATATCTACACTATCAAATCACAGGCATTGCGTTACAATTTGTTTCCACATGCTTCAAGCAAAAGAGGATACTCAAATTTAGTTTAAAAAAACGTATAATTTTCTGAATATACTTTAAAACTCGCTTCATTTTTTCTGAACCTGGAATCTCACAAAAGAGAAGAGAAAAAAAAAAAGAGAAAAGAAAAAGGGAAAAATGGGACTTTTTATGCAGTTTTCCCCCTTTCTTTTTTGTATTTTTCACCACGTGAAAAACAATTTTTCTTCAGATCTCCCCCAAAAAACAAACCATCAATTCATACAGTAATGAGAAAAAAAATCGTGAAAAAAAGTCTAAAAAGACAGCTTATATAAACAGATGTTTACTTAGATTAGTATTATAACATATTCACAAAAATATAAACTATAATTACTATCTACTTCAAAAGACAGAGAAAAGGACTATATTGGAATGGATAGACGCATGGGGCTTCCGGGGCAGGTGATGTAAGCGATGTGTGGAGCCTAGATAGTGTTTTAAGGTTTTTCATGCCTTCTCGCATCACTTTTCCCCCCCTGGCTAGTCTGCGAAAAAGGGGAAAGCATTTTTTCATAAGCTCCCGCCAGGGGCCCCCCTCTCCATCATCAAGCTTTCAGTACCTCCCCGGGGCCACCCAGGGGGAACTGGGACCTTGGCCCCCGGAAATTTCCCAAAAAAGGGGCCCCAAAAATTTGGGGGTGATCCCCGGG
>NW_023653316.1:0-4959 GCF_015228065.2 Penaeus monodon
CCCCGGGGCCCGGGGCGGCCCGGGAGCTTGCTCTCCCCCCGGTGGGGGCCCCAAAAGGGGAGGGCCGTTGAGGGGGCCTTTTTTCCCCCCCCCTTTTTCCCTCCCCGAGAGTCCGGGACCGATCCTGCGAAAAAGCGAGAATAGGCGAGAGAGAGCAGCGAGCAGCGCGCGCGCGCTGCGTGCTGCGTGCCGGCGCTCCTCCTCTTCCTCCTGGAGCCACACCACACGAACGATGGCACCCGACGGGTCGTTGTTGTTGTCCAATTCTACCGGTTGATCCTGCCAGTAGTCATAGCTTGTCCAAGATTAAGCCATGCATGTGTAGTACAGCCGACTTAAGGCGAACCGCGGACGCTCATTAAATCAGATATAACTCATTGGATCTCTGCCGAACCGCACTACTTGGATAACTATGGTAATACTAGAGCTAATACATGCCTTTGTAGTCTCCGAACGCGAGGTAGGAGCGATTTTATTAGACCAAACCCTCGGGCGGCCGGCCCTTCAACCGGCCGTCCGCGATCTCCTTGGTGAATCAAATACTTTGGCCGAGCGCACGACCCTCCCGCAACCCGGGTTGGTCGGCGCCGCGTCCTGCAGCGTCTGCCTTATCAGCTCTCGATTGTAGGTTAAACGCCTACAATGGCTATCACGGGTAACGGGGAATCAGGGTTCGATTCCGGAGAGGGAGCCTGAGAAACGGCTACCACATCTAAGGAAGGCAGCAGGCGCGCAAATTACCCACTCCCGGCACGGGGAGGTAGTGACGAAAATACTGTTGCGAGCCCGAACGGGGCCTCGCAATTGGAATGAGTACACTTTAAATCCTTGTACGAGGATCGAGTGGAGGGCAAGTCTGGTGCCAGCCGCCGCGTTAATTCCAGCTCCACTAGCGTATATTAATGTTGTTGGGGTTGAAACGCTCGTATTTTGACTTCTGCTCCGGACCGGCGGTCCGCCTTAGCGGCGGCTACTGCCGGGTTCCGAGCTGTGTCCCCGCCGGCGCGCACGGGTGTTTTTATGCCCTTAACCGGGTGTCCCCTGTGGCCGCACGTTTACTTTGAAAAAATTAGAGTGCTCAGAGCAGGCTGGTCTTTGCTTACAGCCAAATGGTCGCGCATGGAATGATGGAACAGGACCTCGGTTCTATTTTGTCGGTTTTTCGGAACCCGAGGTAATGATTAAAAGAAGCAGACTCGGGCATTCGTACTGCGACGCAAGAGGTGAAATTATTAGACCGTCGCATCACGACCTACTGCGAAAGCATCTGCCAAGGATGTTTTCATTGATCAAGACAGAAAGTAGAGGTTCGAAGGCGATCAGATACCGCCCTAGTTCAAACCTTAAACGATGATGACTAGCGATCCGCCGCAGTTAATCCCATGACCCGCAGGGTAACTTCCAAGAAACCAAAGTCTTTGGGTTTTTAGGTTCCGGGGGAAGTATGGTTGCAAAGCTGAAACTTAAAGGAATTGACGAAGGGCACCACCAGGAGTGGAGCCTGCGGCTCAATTTGACTCAACACGGGGAAACTCACCAGGCAGGACACCGGAAGGATTGACAGAATGAAGGCTCTTTCTCGATTCGTGGGTGTGGTGCATGGCCGTTCTTAGTTGGTGGAGTGATCTGTCTGGTTAATTCCGATAACGAACGAGACTCTAGCCTGCTAAATAGTCGACGGGTCTCTCGCCCAGCCTTCGCCCTCGGGCGTGGGCTCGGGTTCCCCTAAACCCGGCCGTCGCGCGGGCCTCCGCCGTCGGTTGGTTAGCGCCGCCGGGGCGCCGGAAACTGGCGTCCGCTTCGTAGTCTTCTTCTTAGAGGATAAGCGGCAGCAAAAAATATACTAGCCGCACGAGAGTTTGAGCCATAACAGGTCTGTGATGCCCTTAGATGTTCTGGGCCGCACGCGCGCTACAATGGAGAGTTCAGCGAGCTGTCCTGCTCCGAGAGGAGCGGGTACCTCGTGAAAGCTGTCCTTAAAGGGGATTGGGCTTGCAAATGTTTCCCCATGAACGAGGAATTCCCAGTAGGCGCAATTCACCAGATTGCGCCGATTTAGTCCCTGCCCTTTGTACACACCGCCCGTCGCTACTACCGATTGAATGGTCTAGTGAGGGCACCGGACTGGCGCCCTTGGAGCCGCTACCGCCGCCTCGGCGGCGGCCAGCGCCCTCGGGTCGACGGAAAGGTGTCCAGCTGGGTCATTTAGAGGAAGTAAAGTCGTAACAAGGTTTCCGTAGGTGAACCTGCGGAAGGATCATTAACGAGTGCTAGCAGCAGCAGCAGCACCACCACCGAGTAGTGGTGCCGCCGAAAGAGGCAACTCGCGTGCAACCCGAACGATCGGACGACGGGACGACGGACGGACGGGCCGAGGGCCAGTGACCAGGGGCGGAGACGGTCTTGTCTCCTGCCGCGGTCCACCTCCCAGCTCCTCGTCCCCATTTTCCTCCTCCTCGCCCCCCGCGGGGGCTCTCGGCACGGCTCCCCGGCCCTTTTCTCTCCACCATCCCTCCCTCCCTCTGGCGGCCGGCCGGAGGGAGGCGGGGAAGGAGAGGAGGGGCCGAACCCAAAAGTCTTTGTCAGCCCGCCTGGGTCACCGGGCCTACGAGGTCGGCGACGGCGCGGGCGCGAAGCGCGCTCGGCGCCGTGGGCTACGCGTTTTCTCAAGCGCAGGTTACCCTCCCCTCCGAGGCCCTTTTTTGAGTGGGAGGCGATCGAGTAGTGTGTGTGTGAACTCGAGGAAAGAGAAACCCAGCAAAGACTCTTAACGGGGATCACTTGGCTCGTGGGTCGAGGAAGACCGCGGCAAGAAGCGATGTTTTGGTGGCTATCGCAATTCTCCCGTGATTCCATCGACGTGTCGAACGCACATTGCGGCGGCCCTGTGCCTTCTTCGAAGGACGGCTGCCACCTTCCCTCGAGTGTCGTGACGTTGCCTCCCGGGAGACAGTACGGACGGCTGCGGACTGCGGCGGCGGAGGGCTCCGGTCTCCTGCCCCTTTCCGCCCGTTCTCCGGGAAGGCCGCTACGAGAATCTCTTTAGAGTGCGGCGAAACGCGCCGTGTTGGTGGCCCCCTTTCGCGGGGGCGGCTCTCTCCCCTCTCCCCCCCCCCCCCTCATCTGAGGGCAGGAGAAGGAGCAGGAGCTTCCGGCGGCGGGGACTCCGCAAAATGCACAACGGGGGTGTGTTTTGGGTCCGGCGGCTTCTCCTCAAGCCTGCCGGCTCCACTCAAACCCGTGCCGGAGGTGCGGCGGCGGCGCGGCGGCGACTTGCTTGCTCGCTCGCTCGTCGCACGACCATTCCGCCCTGGGGAGTTCGCCGGACCAGAGAGGGGCGGGTTTCGTTGGAGGAACTCGCTCCCGGTCCGGACGTTCCCTTAAGACGCTTGGAGGGCTCGCTCTCTTCCGTCGCCGTCGGCTCGGACGGCGGACGGACGGGCGACGTACCTCGTCCTCCTCCTCCTCCTCGTCCGGCCGACTACCGGCCGATTGTTGGTCGGGACCTGCCTGCCACTGGCCCAGAAAAGGCGAATGTTCCGAAAAGAGCCGGAGAGGCGCTCTCCCAAAGCCGTGAAAGCCAGCCGTCCGGTGCACCCCCCCCCCCCCCCCCCGAAAGGAGAGGAAGGGGCGGGGCCATCCGGCCGTGCTGGAGAGGCAAGGGCGCACCCTGAGATCGCGAGACCGCGTAGATTGGGGCCCTCTCCGCGCCACGAAACCCCCGCGTGAGGTTTCGGGGCAGGCAGGGGGCGTGGAAAGCCGTTAATCAACGGACTAAGAGAGCGAAATGATCCCAAAGCACAAAACAGCAAACGACGGCGACGGCGGCGGCCGGCGGCGGCACTCGTTCGCCCGCTCGCTGCTCGCTTTTTGTTGTACGTACGTCGACCTCGAGTGGAGGGAGATGACCCGCCTAATTTAAGCATATTAATCAGCGGAGGAAAAGAAACCAACAGGATTCCCGAAGTGCGACCAAAATGGGAAGAGCCCAGCACAAAGCCTCGCGTCCCTTCGCGGGGGCTCGAGGGGTGCTGCGTTCGGGAGAGTCCTGCACGCGCTTCCGAGCCGCCTAAGTTGTTCATGAATGACTCTCATACCCACGGAGGGTGTCAGGCCCGTGTTGGCGGAAAGGACTTCCTCCTCCTCGTTCGCGGGGAGGGGGGTTTCGGGAGTGCGGAACGGGCCTCTCCTTAGAGTCGGGTTGCCTGAAACCGCAACCTAAAGCAGGTGGTAAACTCCATCTAAGGCTAAATATGACCACGAGACCGATAGCGAACAAGTACCGTGAGGGAAAGTTGAAACAGAACCCTGTAGAGAGAGTTCAAGAGAACGTGAAACCGTTAAGAGGCTAAACGGGCGGAGATTCGAAGATCGAACTGGGGGGATTCAGTTCGTCGGCCTGCCGGGAGACGGCAGCGGGCGTGCGACTTCCCGTTCCGGAGGCCTCGGCCGAAGGAGCCAACGCGGGAGCGGCCCCCGCCGCCTGCCCGGCGCCGGCGGGCGATCTTCCCCCCGCAGTAGGTCGCCGCGACGCGTTGGGGACACACGGGCGTCTGAGGCCCGGGTCCTGGTAGAACCGGGCGGCGCGTTCGTCCTCCGCTCCTCGTTGGGCGGGGGGCGTTTTCCAGCGCGCCCGTCCGGGATCCCCCGGTGCCCTCGTCTTGCCCCCCCGACGGTCTCTCCTCCGGGCCTGCCGGGAACGGGGGACTGTCCGAGGCCGCGGTCGAGCCTAATTCGCTGGCTCCCGCGCTTCCTTTCCTCCTCCCGCGTGGCCTTCGCGGCGTGCAAAGAGTCGGTACTCCTCCCGACCCGTCTTGAAACACGGACCAAGGAGTCCAACATGTATGCGAGTCAATGGGCGCGCTAAACCCACGGCGCAATGAAAGTGATCGGGCCGATCCCTCGGAGCAGCGGGCGGGCCGCCGCGCACCCGGACGGACGCTTTTCCCCCCGGGGGGG
>NW_023653318.1:0-4958 GCF_015228065.2 Penaeus monodon
TATTCCTCTTTGATACTGTCCTATGTTATATTTCCTCGTCCGAAAGTGGCCCCAAAGGCACCCAGTCACCCTACGAAACTCATTGTCCCCCCTTGAAAATGGGAAAATGCAAGATAACGGATTTACGTTAACAACACTGTTATTATATATATGTATATATATCCTAATATTTCTTTATATATATTATATATTATTATTTTAAAATTTTAATATATATTATATATCTATATAATATTTATATATCCACAATAGATGTTCCACGGGGGGAAAACGGATTCTTATTAAAAATAGGAGGACCAGGTCAGCGGGAAAACCACTCATGCCATTTTCATTTATTTGGGCTTTCGGACATCATAACTGTGTCCATCATCAAAATCTGCATTGTATTTTATATATATATATATATATAATAATATATAGATATATATATATATATATTATAATATATATACATATAATATATTATATATATATATCTTATATAATATAATATATCTTATTATAATATATTATCTCTATATTATATATATCTCTTATATTATATTGTGTGTGTTTGTGTGTTTTGTGTGTGTGTGTGTGTTTGTGGGGTCTTATATATATATATTCTATTTATATATTCTATCTTCTATCTTCATGTGTGTGGGGTTTGTGTGTTTGTTTTGGTGTGTGTGTGTGTGTGTGTATATCTATTTTTTATATTATTTCTATCTTCTCATTTATCTTTTTATATCGGTTCTCCTACATCATTATTATATCTTAATATATATTTTCCTATATATATCATATATTCTATTATGTCTCTATTCTTCTCTCTCTCCTATTCTTCTATCTTCTACTATCTATATATTATTTCTATATATTCTATTTAGCTCGTAGATGCTAGTATCAGATCTTATGGGGTGTGTGTGTTTGTATATGTCTTCTTTCTATCTCTTCTTTTCTTTATCTTCTGTATGTAATTTATCTGTATCTATGTATTATTATTTTGGTTTGGGTGCTCCGCGCATGGTGATGTGAAGCGATGGTGTGGTGCCTGATAGTTTTAAGTGCTTGCATGCCTTCTCCGCTTGCAGCTTCCCCCCTGGCTAGCCCAGTCGAAAAGGGAGCAGCTTCTCCCATAAGTCCCCCCTCCCGGTCCCCGCCTCTCCATCATCAAGATTTCTCCAGTGCCTCCTCGTGGCCACCCATGGGTAACGGGGTACCTTGCGGTCCCAGGCTAAATCTGTGGGGGATCTCGGAGCAGCAGGGCCCAGAGGTACGGAGTTATGGCCCACCGGCGTGTGGACACGCTCTGGCTTTTGTACCAACTCCTGCCCCCCCAGCCCCCTGTGGTAATGGGGGGGCTCGGGGAAGTGGGCCTTGCCAGTCATCCTCCCCCCAGAAAAGACCTCTGGCAACGTCTAAAGTAAATGGAAATGCTGGGGGGGGGGTGCTGTCCCTCCCAACCAGCAAGTAAGGCGGCTGTGGGGCCCGCTGGGAGGGCAAATGTCGGGGTGCAGGATTGGAACAGAGTTACCCGTCCCGCCTGCGCCCCGGCAGGCGCCAAACCCACCATGAAGCTTGTGGGGGAAAGCCCTCGGGAACCCCCACAGGTGATAGGCGGGTCCCACAGCCTGCCGACCCCCTTTATTTGGGGCTGTGTTGGCGGGGGGGGCAGAGGGGGGCGTGCACCCGGGTGACCACCCGAGGCTTACCTCAGGCGTTTTTTTCCCCGGGTAGCGCTTGGAACACCCGGGTCCTTGCGGCGGGATGAGCGGTTACCTTTGCTATCACGGGAATTGAAGCGACTGGAGTTGGGGTGGCTGCCCTCTCAGAGGTGAGAAGACCTAGTAGCGGCACGATCAGTGGGGGTGTTTACACCTACTACTGGTCGGGCCGCAGCGAGGTCACCACCGCCAGGGTGTAGCCATAGCCATCTCCAGTCGACTTCACCCCGCGGTAGTCAGGTGACACCGGTTGATGAGCGTATCATGGCATTGAGACTGAAGCATGCTTTTGGCTTCTTGTCTCTTATTGCTGTATACGCTCTACCGATGTATATAAAACCGCGTTGAAAGAGGCGTTCTACGCCAAACTCCCCATCTGTGGCAGATGATTGCCCCCAGCGAGACATTGTTCGGGGTTTACTTCAATGCGGTATCCGTCTGTGACCGAGCTGGCTACGAGTTGTCTGTCGGCCCCCATGGCTCGGAGCTGATCCCGCAGCGAGAATAGCCTCCTTCTCCGGACTTTGCTAGGTCCCAGAAAATGAGGATCCTGGCTCCTGGTAACCAGCGCTCCAACTCGCATCGCTGGACTTGGTACAGCGATACGGGTATTTTGCCAAGGAATCGACCACATTCTGTCAGCACGCGATGGGGATCCTCCAGAACTGCTGGGTTTACCGGAGGGGTGAGTTCTGTGGCACCGACCTAGGCTGCTTGTGGCTAACCCTGCGGGTCCACTTCAAACTCCCCGTCCCTCCAGTGGCCACCCTAAGGTGTTTTCACTTGGACAGACTAAGGGGGAGGAGTGTGCCCGTGGGTTCGCCACGGCGTCTCTGACCGATTCACAGAAACCAGCAACCTGAACGGACCCATTTGCTCTGTGGGAGTCCTTCAAGCGCGTTACACTCGAAGCAGCTCAGGAGTCCATTGGTGTATGCCCAAGGACAAGGCAGAATACTATCTCCCTGGAGACATTACAGGCCACTGAAGCATGTCGCAAGGCTCGGCTGAATGGGAATCAAGTCTTGCGACGTTCCATGGTGCGTAGGGCTCAGACACTGCTGAGAAGGGACAAGGGCATCTATCGGGAATCTTGCTGAGGAGGTTGAAGGCCATTTCTTGG
Organism: Penaeus monodon; assembly: GCF_015228065.2. Classification (NCBI taxonomy): domain Eukaryota; kingdom Metazoa; phylum Arthropoda; class Malacostraca; order Decapoda; family Penaeidae; genus Penaeus; species Penaeus monodon. The sequence continues at coordinate 2,830 of NW_023653318.1, forward strand.
TAAATGACCTTCGCCCCGCCACCAAGCCCTGAGAAAACTGAACCCTAAGCCCTCCTCACAGATGACCAGTCCGTCAGGGATGACGGATTTATCTCAGATCATGTTGGGGTTCGTGAACGTTTGGGGTGAGTATTTTGAACAGTTGTACCAGGTGGACCCTCCAACAGTTTTGCTAGGATGCAAGCGATGTCGCAGTGCCTGTGCCGGGCCCACCCATCAGCGAGGAACCTCCTACCCTAACAGAGGTTAGGCTGGCGATTTCCAAGCTGAAGAGTGGGAAAGCCGCAGGCATATGTGATATCCCTGCTGAACTGCTAAAGGCTGGGGGTGAACCTATGGCTCGGGGCCTGCATACAGTCCTGACTGCCATTTGGCAGTCTGGTACCATTCCCCTGACCTGCTGAGGGGCGTGGTCATCCCTCTCTGGAAGGGAAAGGGGATCAATGGGACTGTAGCAACTACCGTGGCATTACACTGCTCAGTATACCAGGCAAGGTTTTCGCCCACATTCTTCTGAAACGGATCCGCAACCACCTACTGAGGGACCAGAGAACCGGAGCATTCTGGATTTACTCCTGGCAAGTCCACAATAGACCGTATACTAGCGCTTCGAGTAATTGTGGAACGCCGTCGTGATTTGGTCGTGGGTTGCCGCACCTACATCGACCTCAAGAAAGGCGTTTGACTCGGTGCATCGGGAATCGCTATGGGATCCTGAGGGTCGGGAAAATTTCCCACAAAAGATTATTGGCCTGATAGCAAGCCCCTATACTGGTACTGAAAGTGCTGTAAAGTGTGGTGGGGTATGTCGAACTCCTTCCCTGTTATTCAGGGGTGAGGCAAGGCTGTGTCCCTTGCACCCACACTTTTCAACACTTGTTTTGTACTGGATAAAGGACAGAGCTACTAGCCCAAAATTCAGTGTGGAGCAAAAACTAGGCAATATTAAGGTCACGGACCTTGACTTTGCCGACGATTTTGCCATCCTATCTGAGTCCTTTGGAGTCACTTGTGGCGGCTCTTGATGCCATTTAGCAATGAGGCGAAGCCCTAGGCCTAGAGGTCTCCTGGACCAAGACCAAGATTCAGGACTTTGGGGGCCTGTTAGGGGAACCTGTTCAGTCGATCCATGCTTGCGGCAAGGACATTGAAGTCACAGAAAGTTTTACATACCTTGGTAGCATAGTCCAATCTCTGGGTTGTCAGATCAGGAAGTCAGTAGACGGATTTTGGGCTGGCAACAGGAGCCCTGAACTCGATCAACAAGAGCGTTTTTGAAAAGTCGGTACCTATTTCAGAAGGACCAAGCTGCGTGTCTTCAAGGCCTGGATACTTCCATTTTGCTCTATGGAAGCGAAACCTGGACGCTATCCAGTGCCTTGGAGTCTCGCCTTGATGCTTTTTGTAACAAGTCCCTTCGCCGGATCATGGGGTACAGTTGGCAGGACCACGTGTCCAACCAGCGGTTGCACCGTGAGACTGGCATGGGACATGTTACTTGCATAATCCGGATCGCCAACTCAGTCTATATGGCCACCTAGCCACCTCCCTAATGACGACCCTGCCCATCAGTTGTCTCTCTGCGAACAACCCTGGGTGGAGGAGACCTGTGGGACGTCCTAGGAGATCATGGCTTGGGCAGCTCGACGAGACCTGTCGCGAGGAATTAGAGATGGGCCGTATAAGATGTGGATAATTCTATTTCTGTTACAGGATGTGGATAATTCTATTTCTATTACCAGTGGTCCACGTGGCTGTTTTCCACGTGGATCCAAATGTTCCCCAAAAAAGAACCACCCCCTCACGAGGGCGGGGGTCACATTTTATATCTGACCTCGTTTGACCGGGAGTTCGTAGCCAGCTACCAGCGCACTAAGGTCAGCTCCGCCCTCTCTCCGGGCGCTGACCGTGACCTCCGCGCGGCCCGATAAACCGTATAACTAAACATGTCGTGTTTTTATACTGCGTGGTGTCAACTCTCAGAAATAAAGAGTCAAGCCGAATACCAGTATCATAACCCTGCAAGCCAATGTAATTGGGTTCTATACCCGTTGAATACGCAGAAGAGAGCAGGGTATATATTCTGGCTCATCGCTTCATTCAAAACGCATTTGGTTAGGATCCCCCTT
>NW_023653319.1:0-4958 GCF_015228065.2 Penaeus monodon
AATAAAATTTAAAAAATAAAAATAATAAAATAATATAATTTAAAAAATTAAAAATATTCAATTATATAAAAATTTAATTATTATAATTAACTATAATAATATATTTAAATAATAATATATAATAAATATAATAAATAAATTAATAATTATTATAATTATAATATTATAATATGTATTATTAAATTTAAAAATTTTTAAAAATATCAAATGTTAATAAAATTTTTATATCTAATATATCGCAATTTTTTTGATTATCAATTTTTATTTTTATTATTCTAATATTACAAATGAATTATCATCATTTTAGTTATCTCATAAACATATTTAATTATGCCTCATTTCATATTTTGCAATTTTTATATACCATTTTTATATTAATAAACACAATTCAGTTATTATTTTAAAATTTTCATATTAATCATATATTTTATCATAATATACTATATAATTATACATATTATCATATTCATTTTATATATATTCAATTTAATTATTATGTTGAATATTGATTATATATATTTTGCAATATATATAACCAAACAATAATAATAGTAATAACATAATAATAACAATAATAACGATTTTATAATAATTTTTATCATTATCTAAATTATATGTTTATTACTGTAATTATTACTGTTATAATAATTATTTTGCAATATACTACCAGTACAAATAATAATAATATAATAATAAAATAATATATAATAAATATTATAACCACAAGCATTATTATTATTATAACTTATACTTTATTATTATTGTTATTATTACAGATTATTAATTTTTGGCAATGATACTAATAATTAAGATAATAGTAATAATATAATAATATAATAATAAATATAATAATAATAAAATATTAATAGATTAATATTAATTAAATTAATATTTTTATATATTCAAATGTTATCAAATTCTCTTTATTCTCACTTTTATTCATCATTTTGTATGATTATACATTCTGGTAATTATTATCATTATTACCCTAATAATTCCTCGATATCACCAAAGAAATGAATAAACGTCAATTTTGGATATATCTCAAAAGGCTATATTAGTAATTTTGCCGCTTTTTCGACTTTTGGAATGTTTTTCTTATACCTTTTTAATATATAGGACACAATTCCTGTTATTATCATATCATTATCATGATTATATCATTATTATCGTTATCATCATATTACATCATTAATCATATTATCATCATCATTATCATCATTATCAATTATTATCATCATTATAGCAATTGTTATCATTATTATTGCAATTATTGGAGATTATAGTATATATTTTTGCAATAATACTAATAACCAAAATAATAATAGTAATAAACAATAATAATAACATAATAACGATTTTATAATAATAATTTAATATCATTATCTTAAATTAGTATCGTTATTACTGTAATTATTACTGTTATAATAATTATTTTTGCAATTTACTACAGTACAAATAATATAATGATAATAATAACAAATAATAATACTATATACATATTTTAACCACTAGCATTAATATTTTATACTTATACTTATATTATTATTGTTATTATTACAGATATGATAGATTTTTTGGCAATGATACTATAATTAAGATAATAGTATAAATAATATAATAATATATAATAATAATAATAATAATAATAATAATTAATAATATATATATAATATTATATATATTCAATGTTATCAAAATTCTCTTTATTCTCACTTTATCATCATTATTGTTATGATTTAATACAATTCTGGTAATTATTATCATTATTACCCTAATAATTGCCGAAATCAACCAAAAATGGAACAAAAAACGTCATTTTGAGTATACTCTCAAAAGGCATATTTCGTAGATTTTGCCTTTTTCGACTTTTGGGAATTTTTCTTATACTTTTTTATATATATATGGACAAATTCCTGTTATTATCTCATCATTATCATGATTACATCATATTATCGTTAATCATCATCATTATCATCATTATCATCTTATCATCATCATTATCATCATTATTGCAATTATTATCATCATTAATTGCAATTTTATCATATTAATTGCAAATATGGATTATATATAATTATTTGCAATAATACTAATAACACAACAACAATAATAGTAATAAATAATAATAACAATAATAACGATTTATAATATATTTATATCATTATCTTAATAGTATGTTATTACTGTAATTATTACTGTTATAATAATTTTTTGCAATATATACTACAGTACAAATAATAATAATGATAATAATAACATAATAATACTAATAAATTTATACCACAGCATTATTATTATTATACTTATTTATTATAATTATTTTATTATATTCAGATATGATAGATTTTTTGGCATGATACTAATATTAAATAATATATAATAATATCATAATAATAATAATAATAATAATAATAAATAATAATAATAATAATAATAATAAATAATAATAATAATAAAAATAATTTTAATAATATTCAATTTTTATCAAAATTCTCTTATTCTCACTTTTATCATCATTATTGTTTGATTAATACAATTCGGTAATTATTATCATTATTACCCTAATAATTGCCGAAATCACCAAAGAAATGGGAAAAACAGTCATTTTGGAGTATACTCTCAAAGCTATATTTTCGCTAATTTTGCTCGCTTTTCGACTTTTGGGAATGTTTTTCTTATACCTTTTTTATATTATATATGGACACAATTCCTGTTTATTATCATCATCATTATCATGATAATCACATCATTATTAGCGTTATCATCATCATTATCATCATTATCGCATTATCATCATCATTATCATCATTATTGCAATTATTATCATCCATTAATTTGCAATTGTTTATCCATTATTATTGCAATTTTTGGTAGTTATAGTATATTTTTTGCAATAATAACTAATAACCCAACAATAATAATAGTAAGAACATAATAATAACAATAATACGATTTTATAATAATAATTTATATCATTTCTTAATTAGTATCGTTATTTACTGTAATTATTACTGTTATAAAATTATTTTTCAATTATACTACCAGTACACATAATAATAATGATAATAATAACAACTAATAATACTAATCACAAATTATAACCCTAGCTTATTATTATTATCTTAACTTATTATTAGTATTGTTATTATTAGCAGATATGATAGATTTTTTGGCAATGATACTAATAATTAAGATAATAGTAAATAATAATAATAATAATAATAATAATAATAATAATAATAATAATAAATTTTAATAATATTCAATGTTTCAAAAATCTCTTAATTATCAATTTTATCATCATTATTGTTATTATTAATACAATTCTGGTAATTAGTATCAGTATTACCCTAATATTGCCGAATCACCAAAGAAATGGAAAACTGGTCTTGTTGGGCGTATACTCTCAAAGGCTATATTTCGCTAGATTTGCCGCTTTTTCGACTTTTGGGATGTTTTTCTAAAATATACTTTTTATATTATATATGGACACAATTCCTGTTATTATCATCATCATTATCTGATTATCATCATTATTATCGTTATCATCATCATTATCATCATTATCATCATTATCATCATCATTATCATCATTATTGCAATTATTTATCATCATTATTGCAATTGTTATCATTATTATTGCATTATTGGAGTTATAGTATATATTTTTGCAATAATACTATAACCACAACAATAATAATATAATAACAATAATAATAAATAATAACGATTTTATAATAATAATTTATATCATTATCTTAATTAGTATCGTTATTACTGTATTATTAACTGTTATAATAATTATTTTTGCAATTATACTACCATACAAATATATAATGTAATATAACAATAATAATACTAATAACAATATTATAAACCACTATCATTATTATTATTATACTTATACTTATTATTATTATTGTTATTATTACAGATATGATAGATTTTTTTGGCAATGATACTAATATTAAGATAATATAATAATAATAATAATAATAATAATATAATATAATTAATAATAATAATAATAATAATAATAATAAATAATAATAATTTTAATAATATTCAAATGTTATCAAAATTCTCTTTATTTCTCACTTTTATCATCATTATTGTTATGATTAATACAATTCTGGTAATTATTATCATTATTACCCTAATAATTGCCGAAATCACCAAAGAAATGGAAAAACGTCATTTTGGAGTATACTCTCAAAAGGCTATATTTAGATAGATTTTGCCGCTTTTTCGACTTTTGGGAATGTTTTTCTTATACCTTTTTTATATTATATATTTGGGCACAATTCCTGTTTTTATCATCATCATTATCATGATTATCATCATTTATCGTTATCATCATCATTATCATCATAACATCATTATCATCATCATTTTCATCATTATTGCAATTATTTCATCATTATTGCAATTGTTATCATTATTATTGCAATATTGAGTTATAGTATATATTTTTGCAATAAACTAATAACCACAACAAAATAATAGTAATAACAATAATAATAACAATAATAACATTTATAAATAAAATTATATCATTACTTAATAGTATCGTTATTACTGTATTATTACTGTTTAATTTTTTAATTTAAAAAAATAATTTTATACATATATACTTACATTTATACCACAAGTATTATATTATTACTTTTTATATATTTATTATACAATTATAATTGGCATATACTAATATTAATAATAGTAATAATAATAATAAAATAAACATATAATAATAATAATATATAATATACATAATATAATAATATAATAATATTTTAATAATATTAATGTTATAAATTCTTTATTCTACTTTTATCATCATTATTGTTATGATATACAATTTGTAATTATTATTATTACCCTATATGCGAAATACCAAAGAAAAGGAAAAAGTCATTTTGGAGTATACTCTCAAAAGTATATTTGTGATTTTGCCG